>NC_043713.1:62207686-62262870 GCF_006229205.1 Suricata suricatta | reverse complement strand
GGGGGGGGCGTCCGGGAAGGGGGACGTCCTCCAGCGGTTGTCCACGTGAGGGTGTCCCCGCGGGCAGCATTCTGGGCTGGGACAGGAGTAGGCCGGCTTCCAGGCACTGCAGTCCCCCTTCCAGATGGGGAAACAGCTGCGGGCCGCCGCTGGAGGTTCTGCTGGGTGAAATGATCTGTGCTCGCAGCCCCACCCCCAGCCAAGTAGAACTACAGTCCTGGTGATTATGGTGGTTGTGACTCACCTCCTGAGGTTACCAGGCACCATCCCTGCACACCCCATCAGTCAGACTTGGCCACCTCTTCCCCGAGTCTCTAGTGGCCACACACCGCAGGTGCTCAGTGCTTGCACTGATTGGAATCTTTGATGGGAGGCTTCCAAACTGATGGGCACCAATCACTCACTGCGTACAGTGCTGTGCAGGTGACCTGAGGAGGTGACAATACCTGGCTTGTCCTCCTAGAGCCAGCAGGGATCACTAACCAAACCAGGTTATTAGCCGTAATGCCAGGCACGGGATGGCAGCAGGCTCCAGAGCAGGGGCTGTGTGCTGGGTCTTACAGAAGGATTGGCACCCAACCCTGCAGGACAGGGACCCGAGAGCAGGCTGCAGGGCCATCACATCTGCCATGGTGGCATGGCTAGTCCCACATGTGATGACATCTTGTCACCACATGCCTGCACAGTGACCGACCCCTAGACCTTGTCCCTGGATGACTCTGCATGGGGAACGAGTGTTGAGGGGCCTGTGCAAGGAAGGAATGAGGCCTTCCTTCCTCAGAGATGGTAGCTGTGGGGGGAAGAGTGGCAGGGCTCTTGGTCAGCAGTGGAATGAAGCTGACAGCGTGCATAGATGGGCAAAGTTGTGTGCCGCTGTGTGGACTTAGGGAGTCTAGGAGGTCAGGTGGCCCAGCAGAGTCCTGGGAGGTGGGGAGATGGAGTTGCTCTTAGGGTGGCTTTGCTGACCCTTGGGACTTCAGCCAGGGCACCCCATCTTTGAAAGCCTTCTTGCTGCACGAGTCAGGTGGGATGTTCATGAGTTCATGAGGATTAAACACAGCTGTGCAGTGGGGCCCTCACCCGACTTGGCGAGAGTAAAAGATATATAAACAGGAGTGCTGCTGCTGCTGTCACAAGCCCAGGGCCATTCAGGCTACTGTAACCTTGGCCTTTGGGCAGAGTGGGGTGGCCTTGGAGTGGAGCTTTTTGTTTCCAGCTGGGCAGCACAAAAGATTCTGCCCCCATGACCCTTGGGCAGCAAGGGGAAGGAAACCCCAAGGCTAGAGCTTAGCTGCAGTGATGGGGAGCTGACAGGGCCTGGGCACAGTGCCAACCCCCAACAAGGATGCCCACGGCTAATTTTGAGCCTCTTCCTCCATCTCTACCGCAGCTTTCTGTGAAGAGCAGGAAGGTACCTGCCCCATCCCAGGCTTGGGGGTGGTGCATGCCACCCTTGAATAGGAACCAGAATGACACGGCTGCTAGTGTCACCTGTCCCCTAACAACTGTTACCAGGAAGGATGCACAATGGGGGGAATAGTCACAAAGAGACTCCCAAGGTGGCCAGAGTACCTGTGGACACACAGGAAAGCCTCCACTTGCCCTCCCAGAGCAGTGCACCGTTCATTCAGCCTTACCACACTTGCTGGGGGCCAGACCCCCGCTTCAGAGTGGGAGCAGAAAATTAAAGAACAGTGGACTCAGAACGAACTGGAGACAGACCTTTCCGGGACTGAGCCCTGAATGTGCGGTGGGGAAGGGAGGGCTGTGAGACTACCTGGGGCACCAGAGTGCGCTGGTGTGTTCCAGGTAACCCCCACAGAGCAGCACCCACCTCATCCGCCTTACAGGCCCTTGTGGGTCCTTCCTCTTGGTAGGGTACCCAAACCCTCCTACATGTTTAAAGGCAAATTTCCTACACTTACAGAAAGTTCCACTGCTGACCCCTTCTCCCACGTGTTTATCAGACTGAGAGGCTCCTGGGTGTGCACAGCAGGCTCAGAGGGCAAACCAAGGATAAGCCGGCAATCTATGCAGCCAGTTGGTAGCCCTGCCCTCTGCTTGATAGCAGGCAAAGGGGTCACGGTGTGGGCTGGGGACACCAGGGACTTGCAGTGATCTTCTCTGTCAGCAGGAAGGACCAACACCAGCACCTGCAATGGAAGGTAGGGGGATTCTCCTGGGCAAAATCTTAGTGTGCCCCCCCACCACCACCATGGGGCAGCTGGGAAGGAAAGGCCCTGCCCTGCCCCACAGGCGTGTGGTCCTTACAGCCCTGTAGCAGCTTGTCTCCAACAAGTTTTATGTACTCAGTTCTTTGGGCTCATATCAAAGCCACCAGAATAACTGACAAAGGTTAGGCCCCTTTAGAACTCATGAGTTGAATTTGGAATTAGGTCCACTGTGGACTGGCTGTTTGGACCCAGTTGTGGCTCCGTTCGATCCCATGTGCGCCTTTGCACACATTGTAGGTGCCCTCAAATGTCGCCTGCTGGACAGAACCTGGGGTGGGCCTGGCTTTGGGGTGGGTGCAGTGGGGCCTCTCCACAGGGCAGGCTGGCAGCAGGCCCCCAGCCCAGCAGCCAGACACAAGCTCCTTGTGGCGACTCCCCTAGTTTCACAGACTGCAAGCCAGGGCCTCCTCTAGGCTCAGCTAAGCTCCCGTGTCGTTGCAGAGCATACGTTCTGGACCCAGTCTGTGGGGCATCTACAGAGCCGGGGTCCCTGAGGGGTGTGGGTCCTCAGGAGTATTCTCTACAGCCTTGCCTGCTAGAAAGGTCAAGGTGGCCACAAAGACAGGTGCAGTGTTTTCACTTCCCGGGTTCCAGTGTAGCAGACCCTTATTTGATCACAGGATCTTGTGCTTCGCCCAGGACAGTGGGCAGCTCTAGACATCCTGGTAGCAGTCTGCCCTCCTGTCCCTTTCCGAATACTGATCATTTTCTGTTATTTCTTCCTTTCTCTATAGGGAGTAGGCTAGTGCCTGGTACTGGGCATCTCCAGCTTGGGCCTTGGGTCAGAGCTTTGACCAGGCGGCCATACCTAAGGATACACCTGCTCCTCACCTACCTCCCACCCACTCCTTTGCTCCCCACTCCCTCCTTTCTCACTGTCTCTTGGCTGCTTTTCATGCCAGCAGTTTGCAGAAGAGAGACAGGTAACGTCTTCCACAGGGCAGGAAAGATGTGAGCGGCCCTCTGTGCCAGGCATGGGAGTGGACAGTGTGTTGCCTCCAAGGTGACACCATGGTGAGCCCTAAAGGCATTTCAGAGTCACTTTTCTCCCACGGCCCACAGAACACTAGGCACTCTGAGAGGCCAGGGTGTGCTGCCTGATGAAGGGACTGCTTTTTATGTTTTCACTCAGAACAAAAGGTGACCCTAACAACTGAAAGACTCAAGAAAAGTTTTTGTTGTTTGGGATTTTTTTTGGGTAATTTTTATTTTTGAGAGAGAGAGCGTGAGCAGGGGAGGGGCAGAGAGAGGGGGACAGAGGATCCAAAGTGGGCTCTGTGTTGACAGGCTGTCACAGAGCCCAATGCAGGGCTTGATCTCACAAACCATGAGATCATGACCTGAGCTGAAGATGGATGCTCAACTGACCGAGCCACCCAGGTGACTCTCAAGAAAAGTGCTTTAATCCCATGTCTGGCTTAGAACGTTGGTGAAGTATAAATTCAGAGCAGTGCTGCCAATTGAATTACCTTTTCCTTGAACTGATTGTTTTTGCAAAGGCAATTACACACCCTTGGCCAACCTCACCTGGCATTGCTTGGTTTCAGGATTTGTGCTGATGATGGATACCATCGTTGCCTTCTGCCCCAGAATGTGATGCAGTATCACCCAGACCATCACAGGGTGGGGGCTCTGATCCTACAAAAAAGATCCCATATCGCATTTAACCAGGCAGAGCTGTTTGTCCTTTGGAAATCACATGGTGTCTGGTGGGATCCATGCCTCAGACTTGTCCTGCGCCTTCCTCTTACCTCTTACTCCTTTCTCCAACAGGGAAGCAGGACTACGATCTCCTGGTGATTGGTGGGGGTTCTGGTGGCTTGGCTTGTGCCAAGGAAGGTATGTGTCCTGTGCCCTGCACCCTGCCTCCGAGCTTTCAGGGTAGCTGCTGGGTGGAGATGTGCCCTGTGTGGCCATGCACAGAATGCATTATCTCTGTAGCTGGCCTGCTGGCTACTGGGGTCCTACATCCTTGCCAGGGTCACCCCAAGAGCCTCATCACTGTGCCCTGCTCCCTGCTGCTCCTCAGTTGTCTGTGTAGCACCCAGCAGCCAGGACCGCACCCAAGTCTGAGCCTGCCCTCTTGGGCTCCAGCCCCAGGCCTCATGGGATCTGTCCCCACCCATCTGACGTGTCTCCCACCACCCACACCCTTGCTTGCTTTTCCACTCCAGCCCCTGGCTGCCTCGCTGTTCGGAAAATGCTTCCTAAAGGTCTTTCTGGCCTTGCTCCTCACCCTGGCTGTCTGCCCGGCCTGGCCTGGTCTTTGCCAGCCTGGTTAGCTGTGGGGCTCACTCACCTTCCTTCAGTCTTTGCTGCTGAGATGCCCCTACTTAGAATTACACCCTCTGATACACATCTGGTCCCTGCTCCCAGCTCCACTGTCCTCGTTCTTAGCCCTGGCACTGTCCCACAGAGATCATGATTTGTTCTGCTGACCGTGTCTACTTAGATGGGCCTGGGTACCCTGGGGTGCTCAGTAAAGATGTATTGAATGAAAGGGCTGGACCCAGAGGCATCCAGAGACCTCGTGTTGCAGTTTGCCACTAATCTGGGTGCAGAACAGATGGCCACAGTTTCACTGGGGCCTTTGCACTCTGCCATAGGAGTGCCCAGCAGTCTGCTTGCCTATCTAAATGATAAGGAGGCAGCTGTGGACAAGGGAGGGGGGAAGACAGGAGAGAAATGGAGCCCAGAACAAGAGGGAGTTGAGCAGGCACCCTGACTGTGTAATTACAGCTCTGTGACATCAGATCCTGGGCTTTAGAATCACAGTTGGCATAAAAGTAATTTGCTGTCCACTGCTCTTGTTCTGAGGGGCGGAGGAGGGTGCTGGCCTACAGTGGAGGGCAGGAACCTGGGAAGTCTCCCAGCTGATAAGGGGACCCACTGGGTGACACGAGGACCTCATCCCACTGGACCACAGAGCCACCCCAGGAAATAGAGCGTACAGTCAGTTGTCCCAGTGATGTTCCTTATAGCAGAAGAAAGCCCTGGATGTCATGGCCACTCCAGTGTCTTATCTGTAGAGGCACATCTTCGTTAACCTGCAACAGTTCCCAGGTCTGTCTTTGCCTTTTGTAACAGTGGCATTTCTCCCTGTGGATGACTGCACTTTTCTATAGCTTTGCTGAGATATAATTGACATAAAATAAACTGTATGTATTTAAAGTAGACAACTTGATACGATTTGACATATGTACATACTTTTGAAGCCAAGACCTCAGTCAACCTAGAGAACATGTCCTCACCCCCGTATTAGCTTGCTGGGGGTGCTGTCCCGAAGAACCAAAGTCTGCTTGGTAGCAAAAATGTATTTCCCACTGGAGGCTGGAAGTCTGAGATGAAGGTGCCAGCGGGGTTGTTTCTTCTGAGTCCTCTGTCCTTGGCTTGTAGATGGCCATCATGATTTTCCCCATGTCTTCACATGGTCTTTCCTCTGTGTGTCTGTGTCCTAATCTCCTCTTTTTATATGGACACCAGTCAGATTGGAATAGGGCCCCACCCCGTGGTCTCAATTCTAACCTCTATAAAGACCCCGTCTTCAAATAAGGCCACATGCTGAGGTTCTGGGGGTTTGGGCTCCAACATGAATTTGGAGGGGACATGACTCCGCTCATAACAAACCCCAAAGTGTCCTCAAACCTTGGGAACCCCTCCTGCAGTTCCCTCTCTGCTGCATCCCCAGAGAGCCAATGATCTGCTTTCTCTCACTACAGATTCATTTGCATTTTCTAGAATCTCATTATGCAAGATGGGATCATGCAGCATGTGTTCTTAACTTCTCTGGCTTTTTTTTCACGTAGCATAATTATTTTGAGATCCATCTACAATGCTCTGTGCATCCAGAGTTCATTCCTTTTTATCACAGATTAGTATTCTCTTCTTGGCATACACCACTTTATGTTGGTCCAGTCACCTATAGGTGGACGTTTGGGGTGTTTGTAGTTTGGGGCCACTGTGAATGGTGCTGCTGTGAACATTTGGGTTTGTGTCTTGGTGTGGATACATGTTTTCAATTCTCGGATAAATGCCTAAAAGTAGAACTACTGGGTCACATAGTATATCTCTTCTTTAAGTATTTTTTCATTTATTGCTGTGGTCTTTTGTGGTCTTCAAGGTACAGGTTTCCACATCTTTCATCAGATTTATCCTGAAGTGTTTTGTACATTTTCTAACAGCTTTTTTGAGATTAAGTCATATACCATACTATTCGTTCATTTAAAGTGCAAAATTCAGGGGTGCCTGGGTGGCTCAGTCATTTAAGTGTCTGACTCTTGATCACAGCTCAGGCCTTGATCTCCTGGTCATGAGTTTAAGCCCTGCTTTGGGCTCTGTGCTAGGCGGGAAGCCTACTTTTTAAAAATGCATAATTCAGTCACTTTTAGTATATTCACAGAGTTTTGCAACTATCACCACATCAGTTGTAGAAATTTTCACCCCTCTCCCAAAATGACCCCGGGTAGCCACTAATCCACTTCTGTTTCTGTGAATTTGTCGATTCTGCACATTTCATATAAATATGTGGTCTTTTGTCTTTGTATCTTCCATTTACTATGATGTTTTCAGCACTCATTCACCACACAGAATATTCTAGTGCTATATTCCTTTCAGTGGCTGAATATCATTCCATTCCAAGGACAGATCACACTTTTTTTATCCACTTGTCCATTGATGGACATTTGGGTTGTTTCTGTTTTTTGGCTTCTGTGAATAATGGTACTGGGAACATTTGTGCGCAAATTTTTGTGTGGACCTGTTTTCCTTTCTCTTGGGTAGATACATAGGAGTGGAATTGCAGAATGGTACGGTTTGACCTTTTGAGGAACTGCCAGACTATTTTCCAAAGTGGCCGCGTCATTTTATATTCCCATGAGCGATGCAGGAGGGTTCAGATTTTTCCACATCCTCACCAGCGTGTTATCTTTTTTTATTATACTCTCCTACGTGTTCAAATGGTACTTCGTTGTGGTTGATCTGTGTTTTCCTGACGATTAATGACACAGATCGTCCTTTCATGTATTTATTGGCCATTTGCATTCCTATGAATAAGTGTCTATTCAGAAGCTTTGCCCATTTTTTATTCTTAACTTTTTTAATGTTTATTGTTTATTTGTGAGAGACAGAGAGCAAGCAGGGGAGGGGCAGAGAGAGAGGGAGACATAGACTCCAGACTCTGAGTTGGCAGCACAGAGCCCGATGTGGGACTTGAACCCACAAACCGTGTGATCATGACCTGAGATGAAGTTGGACGCTGAACCGACTGAGCCACCCAGGTGCCTCCTATGTTACATATTCTTACATAAATATATTCTGGATACTAGACCCTTATGAAGTGTATGATTTGCCAATACTTTTTTCCTTTCTGTGGATTATCTTTTCACTTTTCTTACAGCACATTTTTAATTTTGATGTAAGTCTGGTTTACTTCTTGTTTCTTTTGTTGCTATGCTTTTGATATTTGAGAAACAGCTGTCTTACCCAAGCCCACAAAGATGTGTGCCTGTGTTTTCCTCTAAGACTTTCACAGTTTCAGCTCTGACACTTAGGCCTTTGGTGCATTTTGAGTTCTTGTATACATAGGGTGTGACCTAGCTGCCTTGGGGTTTGCAGTAGACACCTTGAACTTGTCATAGGCTACCTGCAAATGATATTGCCCCACTTCACACGTAGTACGAAAACTTTAGTATGGTAGCATGCTCTTCTTTCTCCCTTCGCAGCCTTTATCCTATGTGGTCATATGTTTTACTTTTATAAGTAATAAGTACTTATAAAGCCTTGTAAATAAGTACTAATAAGCCCCATAACCCATTGCTATTTTTGTTTCAACAATTACCTTAAAAAAAAGATTAAACTAATGAGGAGGAAATCTTACAGATCTGCCCATGTAGTCACCATTTCTGATGCTGTCTTTCCTTTGTACAGACCCGAGTTTCCATCTGGCATCGTTCTGCTTCTACCCTAAGGATGTCAGTGAACATTTCTTTCAATGTGGCTCTAAGAGTAATTAATTCTTCAAGCTTTTGTATATCTGAAGATATCTTTATATTGCCTTTAGGTTTTTTTTTTCTCATGTTGGCTATCCATTTATTATTATTTTTTCATATTTATTTATTTTTAATAATAGTTTATTGTCAAATTGGTTTGATATTTTCTCTGGGTGGAGAGTTCAAGGAAGACAGAGTTGTGTTTTTGTGTTTGTTTGTTCGTTTTAGTACTCTAGAGATGTCCCTCTGGTTTCTCACTTGCATTATTTCTTTTTGTTTGTTTGTTCATTTGTTATTTGAGAGAGAGAGAGAGAGAGAGAGAGAGAGAGAGAGAGAGAGAGAGAGAGAGAGAGAGAATGCAAGCCCATGCACAAGAGGGAGAAGTAGAGCAGGAGAGAGAATCTCAAGCGGGCTCTGTGCTCAACACTGAACCTGATGCAGGGCTCAGTCCCACAACCCTGGGATCATGACCTGAGCCAAATCAAGATTTGGATGCTCAGCTGACTGAGCCCCCCAGGGGCCCTCACTTGTATTGTTTCTGATGTCATCTGCTGCCGCTTCATCTCTGTGTTCCTTTACTGGGTGTCTTTTTTCCTCTGGTGGTTTTCAGGATTTTCTCTTTTCGTTTGTTTGGAGTGATTTAATGAAGGTGTGCCCCGGTGTAGTCCTCAATTATTTTTCTGCTAGACTTCACTGGGCTTCTCGGGCCCATGGATTTCTAATTCTCATCAAGTTGTGAGAATTTTCAATCATTATTTCTTCAGGAAATTTTCCTGTCTTTCCTCCCCTCCTTCACTTTGGGAGACTTTAATCACACATACATTAGGCAGCTCAAAATTGCCCCTCAGCTCCCGGGTGCTCTCTTCACTTTGGAGAATTTCTATTCCTATGTTTCCAAGTTTACTAATAAAAGAGCCTGCCAAGTCTTATCTACCATTAATCCCACCCAATATATTTTTTATCTCTTATATTGTAATCTTCATCTCTACAGATCCGACCTGGGTCCTTTTGTATATCTTCCATGTTGCTCGTTAACTTTTTGAACACAGGGAATACAGTCACGATACTCATTTTACTTTTTTTTTTTCTAATTCTGACAGCTGTGTCAGTTCTTGGTTAGTTTCCATTGACTGATATTTTTCTCTCTTACAGCTTGTATTTTCCTGCTCCTTTGCATGCCTGATGGTTTTTCGATTGAATTTCCCTTGCTGGCTTCTGGATATTTTTAGGTTCCTAGTTACATTTTTGAGCATGTTCTGGGATGCAGCGAAGAAGCATTTGATTCTTTTGCATCTTCTGCTCAGGATTTATTAGGCGAGGGACACCTGGGTGCCTCAGTCAGTTAAACATCTGACTTCAGCTCAGGTCATGATCTCACGGTCCATGGGTTCGAGCCCCATGTTGGGCTCTGAGCTGCCAGCTCAGAGCCTGGAGCCTGCTTTGGATTCTGTGTCTCCCTCTCTCTCTGCCTCTTCCCCTGCTTGTGTTCTTTCTCTCTCTGAAAAATAAATAAACATTTAAAAAAAATTTTTTTAAGATTTCTCAGGCGGGTCCAGCGCTGTGCGCAGTCATTCTCAGCGAGTGGGTCTGACCTTAATACTGCCATAGCTCCCCAAGAATCATGTGTTTTGTCCAGCTTTCCTTCTGGGAACAGGCAGTATTCCCAGCCCTGCATTATCACTGTCTCCTCTGGTCTTTCTGGATGGTTCTTTCCTGGCCTCGGGTAAATTCCTCACACACATGCACTGATCAGATGTCTGGGGTTCTGTGCAGCTCTCTCCTCTCTGGTCTTCTGTCCCAGAAGCGCTGGCTGCCTCAGACTCCCCAGGCTCCTCGCCTCTCTCCTCAGCCATGGAGTCTGGTGGGCTCTGCCTGGGCCGCCTCCCTGTGCTGCATCCTGGAGTCTCTCTAATTGTGAGGTTCACCTCATTTGTTTCCTATCTTCCAAGAATCACTCTCCTTGGTCTTCTGATGTTCAGTTTCTTGAAACCCTTAGTTTATGTATTTTGTCTGGACTTTCGGTTGTCTCGGATGGGAGGGTATATCCAGTCTCTGTTACTCTCTTGTGGTCAGATAGAGGAGACAGACGTCGGCATGTTTGAAGAGTCCCCCTTGTTTCTAAAATAAGCATGGCGGTTGCATCTTTGGTCAGTTGAGCAAAATGGGTTTTTACAGGAAGGCTTCTGAAACTTTGTTCTGATCTTAGGTGATAGCCATGAACCATAGTATGTAGTATGTCAAACATTCATGAGTCACAATGTTTAAGCCGGGCATACCTTCAGGGGCAGTCAAGTCCAGAGCCCAGACTGGCAATGGAATTCCCCAGGCAAGCCAAGGCAAAGCCCTTCAGTGATCCCTGGCTAATTCGTAACAGGGTCAAAACCTGGAACTCGTGGCCCTGGGAGGAACCTGCTGACAGCCAGTGGGGAAGGCTAGGAGACTCCAGGCAGGAGGTGCAGTTTGGAGCCTAGGACTCCTTCCCTCTTTGGGGGCTGGCTGATCTTGGACCTGCCATTTGACCTTCTGAACTTCTGTTTCCTCACCTTGAGACTGAGGCGGCAAATGGCCACAAGGGTAGACCTTGGGTGGAAGCCTCCCATGGTGTCCAGTGGGGAAGAGAGGAGGTAAACGAGTCCACTGGGTAGGTCTGGAGAGAGAGCCAGGGGAAGCTCTGAGTCTGGGGCCTCTTCCAGGAGGTGGATACTCCTGTGATGCATATAAGTATGCTCCGGGTGGGCACCAGACTCATGCTGAATGTCTGGGCCTGGAGCCAAGTGCGGCAGAAGGCAAGGGAGGGCTGTGGTGTGCATATGAAGGAGGGTAGGAGTCCTACTGGGTCCCGGCACTTGGTGCATGGTGTAAAGGGTGCAGTCAAGAAGCGACCCAAGGGTTCCCACTTGTGGGCAGCACAGCTATGTGGCAGCCGACAAGTGGGGAGATCTGGGTGCAGAGCTGGTGGGCAGCTGCTGACCCTGGTTCTTCCCTGCCATCTTCTGGTCTTCATGGGCCCCCAGGGTCCCCAGCCCTAGCCCAAAGTGGCTGCCCGTCTGCTCACTCTTTTTGTCTTTCCAGCTGCTCAGCTGGGAAAGAAGGTGGCCGTGGTAGACTACGTGGAGCCTTCTCCCCGAGGTAAGTAGCCCCAGATGGCAGCCATGTGTCCTGGGGAACAGGGAGGAAGGGGCCTGGTTCTTGCGGAGGGTGGCTGAGCCCAGAACCAGTCATCTACGGTGAGTCGGCATCTCTGGCATGGGTCCTGTTTCTGGAGCAAGCCGCCATTAATGTAAAGTTCCTTGTTCTTACTTAAAAACAATTCTGACTATAATCATGGAGAGTGACTTCACGGGACAGGGTTCACCTGGGGCATGTTTGAGTTGCAAACAACTTCAAGGGATTCTACAGAACTGTAGAAGAACAGGAGAGACTTCCAGCTCCCTGAATACAAATCTAAACATGCTCTTCCCAACATGCCAGGCACCAGCTGGGGCCTCGGCGGCACGTGTGTGAACGTTGGCTGCATCCCCAAGAAGCTGATGCACCAGGCAGCGCTGCTGGGGGGCATGATTCGCGACGCCCCCCACTACGGCTGGGATGTGGCCCAGCCGGTCCAGCATGACTGGTGAGGAGCCCTGCCCCCTCCTAGTGCTTGTCTGCTACTCGTGGGGGAGGTTGACAGCTCCATGCCATCAGACTGGGGCCCTCACCCAGGTACTCCATGCCCTACCCCCTGACATTTGGCAAAGTTTAGAGACATTTTTGGGTATCACCACTGGTTGAAAGGGGCACTGCTACATCTACAGGGTGCTACTAAAGGCCCTGTGGCACACAGGACATCCTCACAAAGGATGATCTGGCCCCAGTGACCACTGCTGTGGGGTGAGAAACTGATTCAGGTTCCATAGGTGATACCTGGGCTGCTCTGAGCTGCACACAGACCCCTCTGTGGTTCTCAGATAACCCAGACTTAGGGCCACCGCTGTATCCTTGGGGCTGTGGCCCAAAACCCCTGTTTTCCTTGAGTCCAAAGGCCCACGCCCCCAAACCCAGGACAGAGGCCATGGCCATGGGGATGGAGGTCACATTTTTCCACGTTTAGAATTGCTTTGTTTCTTGGTATTTCTGCTAACACACTATTTGCATCTGATAGTTTATTGTGGGACTCTATAGTTAATGCTTCTGTTGTGGTTTTTAACATCTCTCCTTGTGTGTTAATAGGAAGAAAATGGCAGAAGCTGTTCAAAATCATGTGAAATCCCTGAACTGGGGGCACCGAGTCCAGCTGCAGGATAGGTACTGAGGCCTTGCCAGCCTTCCTGGCCCTCTCTGGGTCATTTATCCCTTGACAAGCACTTAGTCCTCAGAGGCTCAGCAGTGATAAGGCAAGAAGTCCCTGCCCATGGGGTGGGGTGCACACACAAGAAGCAGATGGGGTGAGTGCCTTGTGAGCCGAAGGCCACCCTGCAAGCTGGCACGTGCAGAGCCTGGAGTAGCAAGGAGTGAGGGGCATGTTGACAGGACAGCTGAAGCCCAGGGCTGTACCAGGGAGGAGGCATGCTTGGGGCTGGGGCCAGAGTGTGGGAGCATGGAGAGGGTCATCCCAGTGGCCGGCACCTTCCTAGAGGCAGGTGACCTTTCTCCTGTCTGGGTGGATGACAGTTATGTGGAAGGAGCCCCGTGAGCCCCGTGTTGCCCAGGCCCCACCCTGTGAAGTCCACAACTCACCTCTCATCTCCAAGGCTCCCACACCCTGAACCCCACACCTCACCAGCCACCTCCTGGCCCTCTGGGCATGCATAAAGGCACCTGCTGTTGTGTGCTGAAGCAAATCTCCAACATGATCACTCTAGCCTGGGCCCACCAGGTCCCATCAGCCTTTTGGGGTCCCCCAGCCCAGACACCCATATTTCCTCCACTGAAGGATCCTCCCTGAGGAGCCACTACCAGAAGGAGAGGTGCCCCAAACTGCACTTGACTCTGGTGAGGCCCTGCTCCTGGCCCTGTAGCTCTGCCCTGTGCCCATGCAGGTCGAGGAGGAGACAGTGTTCCCTCAGAGGTCCGATGGCTCTCATCTGTGCTCTGCTTGGTGCCAAGGAGTCTTCCTGGGCCTGTACAGTAGGCAGCTATTTTGTACCCATGAAACCCAAGACAGCTGAGCCAGAGAAGCTGGCCCACTTGCCCATCCCGGGCATCCCCAGTGGTCCCCCCCTGCCAGAGAGCTAAGCTGTATCCTGTCCTTTTTCTTCTGTGTGGTGCTTGGTATCCCCCAGTGCAGTTTGCTGGAAGCAGAGGGCTCTGCCATTCATCCTGCTGGCCCTGGGCAGCTCCCCGGCCAGTGCCAAACAGGCCCAACCCCAGGCAAGCTCTAGAGGTGCCCATAGATGGAAGCCAGTGCATACCTTGTGTCTGCTGTGGGGGTGAATGAGGGCTTGCTTCCTACAGCTCAGGCAGCATATGGAGACACAGGGGTTGATTGTGGGGGGGAAATAAAGTCAAGGAGGTAGTAAAGCCTTCCCAAAGGCGCCAAGAACCCACCATTACAGAGTGACCTTCGTCATTAGAAGGTGTGGATCTTTTCCATACTCCATGCACCCGACCACCCTTATGTCCTCATCAGATCTGTTTTCAAGCCTTCTAGCCCCAGGAGGAAGGGTGATGCCTTCAGGCACCCTCCCTTGTCAGTGGGAGACTGGTCATTTGGATGGTGGGGATAACTGGGTTCATGTGGGGGCCTCTGCTCCCTGCTGGAATGTGCCCAGGTGACAAGGATGGACCCTAGGGAGGCCCAGCCACTTCTGTTGTCATACACAACAGGATTGTACTTGGGCTCTCAGGAACATACTGGCTTCTCTCCAGCAGTTCCAGGGATCCATGATCCAAGGGACCCTTGGTGAGATGGCAGCCACCCTTCTCCCCCTTCATGCTTCCCGGGGCTGTCTGCCTCACCTGAGTTGCAGGCAGGGCACCGTGGGTCTGTGCTAGCCTTTTAGCCATCTGTTCCCTATTTAATTCCATAGGTGGCCCTTAAGACAGAGGAAATATTTGATAATCTTATTTTTATTTTGCAGAAAAGTCAAGTACTTTAACATCAAGGCCAGCTTTGTCAACGAGCACACGATTTCCGGTGTCACTAAAGGTGGGAAGGAGGTGAGTGCCCAGCTCTCCTGAGCGGCTCCTCTCAGGAGGTGCTGACCCTTCCAAGGACCTGGGGTGCTGATTCCAGCTTCGTTCAACCTCAGTGCTGTTCTCAGTAATAAGTTCTGCTGGAATTGACAGCAGATCCCTCTGAGGCCAGTTGTCATTCTCCATGAACGATGAAACGGATCACTGAGATGCACATTGTGCCAGGCTGCCCCTACACCAGGCGACAGGGCGGGTGGTCACACCCTTGTAGAGTTTTGTGGGATTTGGAGGAGACAAGACACCTGCAGGGTGCTCTGTAAACTGGGGGTGGGGTGGGGATGGAGTTACAGTCTCCCTGCCCTCTTCTGCTGGACCCCCTCCTGACTTGAGGAGCCTTGACGAGCTCCTGGCTCCAAGGGACCTCTGAGCTCCTGGCTGGAGGGTCTGCACCGCAGGGCAGGAACTGTCATTAGAAAGCATGGGTCTCTGCCAGGGGTACCTATGGGCAGTCGAGCCCCTGCATCTGTGTGCCACAGTACATCTGTGTGACCACCGCTTCCTTGATTTCTTCCCAGACTTTGCTTTCTGCTGAGCACATCGTCATTGCTACTGGAGGACGACCGAAGTATCCCACCCACGTGAGTGTCGCCAGCACACAGCCTTCCCTGTCACCCTGAGCACATTCATGGTCTCGTCAGCTCACGCTTCCCACACCAGCAGCCTCCCCGTTCTTTCTTTTCTTAAAAAAATTATTTTTTCTATATTCACTGTGGTCACTTTTTATTTTTATTTTTGGTTTTAAAGTTTATTATTTTGAGAGGAAGAGTGGGAGTGCACACACGTGAGCAGGGGAGGGGCAGAGAGAGAGAAGGAGAGAGAATCCCAAGCAGGCTCCATGCTGCCAGCACAGAGCCCGGTGCAGGGCTTGAACCCATGAACTGCGAGGTCATGACCTGAGCAGAAACCAAGAGTCAGACGCTTAATCAACCGAACTGACTAAGCCACCCAGGCATCCCTCTATTTCTAATTCTTTCTCACCTCCATTCTGCAGAGGCAGGTCAGCAGGCACCCAATATTGCTGAGTCCTAAGAGCAATGATCACTTCACTCTTCATGCACCTGCTCTCCTTTATCTCGCTTAGCTGATTCTTCCTTTTCTCTTCAGCCTCAAAATGTTGGAACATCCGGGACTTAAGCCTTTTCTTCCTTCCCTTACCCCAAATCTTGCATTTAATTAACATAAAATTTATAAACCATAAAATGCACCCTTTCAAAGGGTATGATTCAGGGGATTTTACTATATTCAGAGTTGTGCAACCCTCAGTTTTCACTACCTAATTCCAGAACATTTTCATCCCCCAAATGAAACCTTGTACTGTTAGCAGTCGCTGCGTTCCCTGCTAGTGGCAATGACTAGTCTGCTTTCTGTCCCTCTGTGGAGGGACATGCACACCTCCAGTCTTCAGAGGCCATTATGCCTCCCTTCCAGCTGTCAGGCCCGCAGAAGCGGCCTCCAGAGGGGACAGGTGGCTTGTGCACGGAGGTGGCCCTCGGGCGGGTTACATGGCTCCATAGGGTGGCAGGGTGCTATTGTACAAGGTAGTTACAGCAGATGAGAAAAGTGGGTGACCCTTAGTGATCCCCGTCACCCATCAGCCAGGCCCACACTGGTTCTGCTTAAAGCCCCTGAAGGCTGCAGTCAGCTCCCAGGAGCCAGGTAGTCATCTCGGGCAGACCTGCATATGGGCCAGGGTGCCCCACAGAGGCGACAGGCCTGGGCCCACCCTGCTGACCTCAGCTGGGCAGCCACCATGTCTCTACTCGCCCAGAGGGGGATTGGGCAGGAGCTTTCTGGTACAGGGGGAGGCAGCTCAGTGGCCACTCTGCTCTCCCTACCTCCCCCCACACCTTCCCTAGGTACCTGCCAAGACTTGCTTATATTTTAGTCCCTTTGATTTCCAGACCTTTCAGTTTTCTTTGCACAACCCCAAGAAATTCCTGACTTTATTTTTATTGCCAATTGGAATCATAAACTGTTTACAGTCTGCTTCCTCTCCACCAGCACATCTTACTCTTCTTAGTCTCATGGGCCACTGAGAGGATGCCGGTCCTTGTGTCTCCCTCATTTGCTTAGCAGCCCCTCAGGCTCCTCTGGGATATGAGGGAGTCTGTACAATTCCTGGGCTCCCTCCAGGGTGCCCAGTAGCATCCAACCTTCAGCCTCGTGCCTTTGGGGCCAGCCTGCCCCTCCGTGCCCTGCCTCACTCTGCTCCCCGCCTGCCCTCCTCTCAGCCTGGATCTGTTTCAAGCAGAAGGGCCTAGAGAGCAGGGAGGAAAAAGCTACTGGCCATGCCCTGGCTCCCCAGCCACCTCATACAGCCAAGGTGTGCCGGGGTGCTTTGCCCAGTAGGTGGATGGCAACCAAGTCACATACAGCTGGATCACCTGTCCCTAGAGGCTACAACCTGAAGAAACAGTTTAGTCTGTGGAGCATGGAGGTGAACCCATGTGTGGGTCAGGGTGGTTTTGGGTGAGTTGTTCTACAAAACAGTCCTCCTCTTTGGGGGAAGTCTCTAGGAACAGGCTAAGTGATGCTCTTCTTTCATTGATCCTTTTTTTCTGGATAGATCGAAGGTGCCTTGGAATATGGAATTACAAGTGATGACATCTTCTGGCTGAAAGACTCCCCTGGAAAAACGTAAGACCTGATATGGGCCTTAGTGGAAATCATTTTGTTCACAGTTGCAAATATCAGGGCCATTTAGAACCTCTCTCCCTAGTGCCTTCTTTCTTATCTACTTTCTTATCAAGGAGCATGGTTCTTCTGCCCCTTGGTGGGGCTGTTGACATACTGCATCCTGTGACTGTCTTAGAAGTGATGACACAAGTATTGCAAAATGTATCAGCCACTGTCTAGGGCAGTGGTTTTCAAATAGGGTACCTGGAGCCACAGGGTGTCAGTGGGTCCTGTCAAGGACATCACGGAGGGAGGATATTCAAGGAGAAGGTAAGGCCAGGTTGTTAGGGAAAGCCATTAACCTCTCCTTGGGCCTTGATTAAACATCCCCTCTCCTCTGGTTTACAATTTGGGCTTCCCTGAAATCCAGCAAAGCCTCCAAAGTTCTCTGAAACTATAGTCTAGTTGTGGAAATAAGACCTGAAGTGTGTGAGTGGTTTTACACTTTCTGAGCAGGTGATAATGCACTAAATGCACTTCTTGTACCCACAGAGCAGGCTAGGCTGTTAGGGGGGTTTCAGGTCCAGACAACTCCTGTGAGTTGGTGGGGTAGTGAAGGGTATGGTGGGGGAATGGAGGGACTTCATGCTTGCAGTGACTGGAAAGGCCACCAGAGGACAGCAGAGGCTTGGTCGTCAGCAGGCACTCAGCGGCCTTGGGACTTGATTTTGAGACTATGCGTATACACAGGTGAAAAAGCGAGGAAAAGTGCAAGGGACGATGGACGTGTGTGTACCAGTGTACATGTGTGGGAGTTTGTGTGTGTGTGGGCACGGTGTGCTCTGCGTAGCAATGTTTCCCTCTTCATGAGGCATCTCTTTTCAGGGTCAGGGCTTGATTCCCTTGAATGGATGTGATGTAGTTGATCTTTTCACCATTCATGAGCCTCTCTCCAGGCTCTTTTTGTTGTCATCATGAAATGCTACAAGTGCAAACCTCTTATGTGCTGTCATAATGCCTTGTGCATGTTCTGTACACCTGTCAGGAGTGTTTCCTACAGGTAGAGAACCCAGGTGCCAAGGTAGGTGCCCTTCACACCTTCACCCTTCACAACTTCACCCATGCAAGTGCTCCCTCCTGGTGGGCTGTACCAGGTGACAGGTGCGCTTCTGCCTGCTGTCCCCCTTTGTCCTGCCTGGGCCTTCAGCTTTGTCATGAGCTGTAAAACAGGAAGGAGCCTCTCCCCCTGCTCTTGTGGGGTGGTCACCAGTTGTTTCTGCCCAAGGCCCATGTGGTCCCTCCCAGTGACTGTGGTCCAGCTCATGCACTTCGCTTACCTCTGTCCGTCGCCTTCCACCAGTTGCCCAAGCTGTGGTTTGTCTTTTTACTTGGGGGAATTTTTTCATACAGAAGTTTGTGATTTTCATGTTGTCACCTTGATCACTTTTTTCCTTTATGCTGAAATTTCTGAGTTCTCTGTTCTTTTATCTTTAGCCATTTGGTTAAATGTGACCTGATTTTATTTGGATTTGCTATTATCAGTCATCATTTCATGTATTTATTAGTCATTTAAAACTGAGTGTGTCTGTAAATGTATGAGAACTTGTGTGTGTGTGTGAGAGAGAGAGAGAGAGAGAGTGTGTGTGTGTGTGTGTTATCAGCTTGGTCCTTGGCCCACTTTCTATCTGGTTTTCCTTTTTTCTTATCTGTTTCTTATCTTCCAGCTGGTTTGCGTATTAGGGCTGTGATCCCATGTCGTTTATACTGCAGATTTTCTCAGCTTGTCATGTCGTTTAACTTGTGTGATGTACAAATGGTTTTCAAAAAAATTTTTTTTTATGTACCTTAGATCTCTTTTTACACTTAATGGCTTTTAGATTTATTGCATGTTCAGGAAGGCCTGCTCCACCCCCAAGATTGTTTCTGAAAAGGAGCCCCTGTATTTTCCTTTAGGCCTTCCACAGATTGGATTTTTCTTTGTGACCTTGGGGTATTTGCAGTTCATCTGTGATGTGGTATGGTGTGGTTTGGGGCGGAGTGGAGGGGTATGGTGTGAAGTGGAGTGGAGGGGTGTGGGGTGGTGTGGTGTGAGTATGTGGACTGGTATGAAGTGGTTGTGTGGCGTGGAGTGGAGGGGTGTGTGGCATGGAGTGTGGTATGTGGAGCAGAGTGGTATGTGGCACAGAGTGGTGTGGAATGGAGGGGTGTGGAGTGGAGGGGTATGGTGTGGTGTAGTATGTGGAATGGTATGGAGTGGTTGTGCAGTGTGGTGGTGTGGCATGGTGTGCGGAGCGGTATGTGGAATGGTACGGAGTAGGTGTGTGGTGCGGTTTGAAGTGGAGTAGTATGGAGTGGTGTGGTGTAGTGTGGTGTGTGGTGTGGTGTGTTGTGGAATGGTGTGGTGTGGTGTGGTGTATGGAATGGTATGGAGTGGGTGTGTGGTGTGGTGTGTTGTGGAATGGTGTGGTGTGGAGTGGTGTGGTGTGGAGTGGTGTGGAGTGGTGTGGTGTATGGAATGGTATGGAGTGGGTGTGTGGTGTGGTATGGAGCGGAGTAGTGTGGTGTGGTGTGGTTGGTGGTGTGGTGTGGTAGAGAACCGGCTTCTAGGGTTCCCGAGTTGCTGACCACCCAAGCCCTTGAGCCAGGCTGAAAGCTCCATCCCGAGTGGAATTCCAGCCCTGCTCTGGCTCCTGGCTCCCACTTTCCTGTATCATTGGCACAAATGCCTGGCGTTGGCTTCAGATCTTCTTAGTTTTCTTTTGCACTGATTCCTCTGGGTGGAATGTAGACCTGCTTTGCCAGCCTCTCCATAGTGGTTCGCTGGACCCGTGGTTCAAACACACTTCAATGTGCAACTGCCTTGGGAGGCTGGCTCGCCGCGCAGACTTGTGTACTGTCTGAGGCCACCCATGCGCTTTGGTTATCTCTGCCCATAACCGAAGGCCAGCATTTTCTGAATCCTGGTCTTTGTCAAATTAGTTCCTGCATATTCTATTGTCTTCTTTTGTTTCCCTTTTCCCATTGCATTTTAAAATCGGTGTCTTCAGTGCCCGGGAAGGGGTCAGTTTCACACTGGCCATCGGAGGCTGGGTGTGTGGAGAGGCTGGCTCGGGCCATCTCTCAGGGCCGGGGAGGGCGGGAGGCCCAAGCCCGGTGGGTGCAGGCGGTGCTCAGCGTGGTAGCCCAAGCCGTGGGCACCCCTCTCTGTGACCGGGTGCCTGGGCAGTGGCCTGCTCAGCCGGGAAGACACCACCCCAGATATTTTGGTCAGAAAAGAAAGTGCTGTGTTTATTTTCTTCAGAAAAAAAACATTTAGAAGGTTTTTTTTTTTTTGAAAAGCTCTTTCGTTTAGAAGGAATCTAGGTATGTTATTGTTAAAGAAAAAAGTGTTTGCAATGTATCAGTCACCCGTTTCGTTCTGAGCATGATTTATGTGAGGAAATGGTTTTTTTAAAAAATTAAGCTGGAGATATATCCCTGTACGATGCTTCTGTGAAAATGCGGCTTTTGTCCGGTGCTGTTAATGCAAGTTGTAACAGTGTGATATGGGAGTCAGTGTTTACATGCTACATTCCTCTGCCGCAGTCAAAATAAGCCCGGAGGGTCTACAGTAGCATTTCTGTATTTTATCAGCTTGGGCTGGGGCTGAGGGGGAGGCCTCCGCTCACACTTGGAGGGGCTGTTTCTGCCAGATTTATTTGCCTTATAAATATTCCCTGTGTTTATTTTAACTCGCCTTTAAAATGGAGCTGAAATTAATATGGACCTGAGGGCTGCCCCCCAGCCCTGTAGTGCCTCCTGCAGCCGGGCGGGGCGTTTCTACTTGGTGCCGTGGGGAGGCCTCGATGGTGGTGGAGGGTGCCCAGTGAGCCTGGCCTCTGCCGGCACTGGGTGCCGTCCTCACTGGCCTCTGTGTGAGCACATCCGACCGCATGTCCCTTAGGGCCTTCCTCCCTCCTTGCCTTTCCAGGACGGGGCTCCGGATGCATCCAAGGCCTTCTTTCAGGGTGCATCCAAGCGGGGCACAGTGAGGCTCTTCGTGAGGCCTGTTTCCCGTGGTTGCTCCACATCTTTGCTCCATTGAGGCATGAACCCTCAGGCCACAGAGGTGTTGTAGGCTTACAGACATGTGAGCAGCACCCTATCCTCCTCCAGATCTGGGGAGCCGAGGACTGGACAGAGGGTAGAGAGGGGATGATGAAGCCCAAGCCCAGTTGGTGGAAAGAATTAAACACCCTTCACTACACAGCTGGATTACCACAGAGGTAACAGATCATGTGTAGAAAATTCTAGCATATGCAGCATGAGCTCCCAAGTCCATGAGCAGGACCTTATGAGGCTGGGGAAGGCAAAGGGTGGGGGAGATACACCCTGGCCACCCAGACCCTCAGAACCACACCCCTGCCTAAGGCATCTACTCAGCCTGGGCTACCTGAATGCCAGCTTTGTGTCTGGCTTGTTTGGCTTTTCCATTGTTCTTGTTTCTTCATTTTTCTGTGTAAATGCAGGGCAGGTTGAGGAGGAACAGGAAGTGAGGAGGATTCTGGGAGAAAAACAGAGTTCCCTAGGCAGGTAGCAGGAGCCCCTTCGGAAGGAATGGTCAGGGGGATAATGGCTACTTCCAGAAACTATCCACCACCAGTGGAGGAAATGAGGGTACAGGGACCGGGGTGCGCTGCCCTGCATGGGGAGACTCAGAGATGGCGTGCAGCCCTCCCTGGCCCAGCTGTCCAGCCCAGCCATCACCTGCCAGGTGGAGGGAGGGTGGAAGGGAGAAAGGTAGGCCAACTCACCACAGCACTTTTAAGGAGGCAAGCAATGGGGTATCTGGCTCTGCCTTTGATCACACAGCCCAGTGACTTTGGCTCAGTCACCTGGAGGTCCACCTCCTCTTCCAGGCCTTCTGGATCCAGGCATCTTGGCTGGGACTTGGGCCTGGCTGCCCAGCCTGCCCAGGCCAGGATCCTCAGGTCTGTGCACCCTGTGACTATCCAGGGACCCTAACCGTGGGGAATCGGGGTTGCTCTGCTCCAGCCCTCCTTGGCTCCCTGGCTTGGCTGGTTAGCACTCGCACCTGGGGTTCACTCCATGTCTGCAGGCCAGCTCTGTGCATAGGTGGGCTCTGAGCAGGGAGCTTTGGGGTGACTTAAGGACTGTCACCTTTCTCTGATGTAAGAGGACTTGAGTGAGACCCGAGCCACCTAGAGGTGGCTCTTCTCCCACATTGGCCTGACACATAACTGAGTTGCCAATTCCAGATCACAGCCTGGACCCGGCTGTTCCCACTCGCCAGCCCAGGACTGTCCACTCTCCCACAGCTGCACAGCCTGGCCCTCTCTGTCCTGAGACCCCACTGCTCTGCGAGGCAGAGTGTTTTCGTAACTCAAGCTGATTTAACACTGCCTGTCAGAGTTGGTCCTAGGAGTCTTGTGGGGGTTTTTTTGACCCTTATTTTAAGTCTGGAAGCTGACTAGGTATTGTGGTCATTTTTTTCTCTGCCTAAACCCAAAAGGGAAGAGTATAAATTTTATCTTGTGAAGAATCACAGCCATTTGGTTAGGAAAACTCACTGCTGTGAATTTTCTCATTTCCTACTTAATCCCCGGGTTCATTTGGTGTGACAACCTCGTGTCCAGCAAAAGGGAGACCAGCTAGCTATCTGTCTGACACTTGGCTACCAGCCCGTAAAGCCCCACTGACCATCTCCCTGTCATGTCTAAGACATGTCGGGCTTAGGGGCTGAGGAAGACAACTCCTCCCAGGGGCATCCGTTAGGAGGCCAGAACCTAGAGGCTCTGACTGGGCGGAGGTGGGTCCAGTGTCAGACCCTGAGGGGTGGGAGGGGTCTGGCAGATCCCAGGCAAGCCTGGAGCTGGCCCCCACTGGGGAGGAGTCCTTGGGGCCCCCCACCGTCCGTACTGCCTCCCTGGGGCACCTGAGCTCAGCAACCCATTTGGCATTTCCTGCACTGGTGGGACTGCCAAGGAGCCAGGTGCCTGCCGTGAGGCCCTCACGTTGTGTGGGTGTTCCCCTTGGGGAGTGGATCAGGGGCCCTCAAACCCGAGAAACAGGTGGAGGGCTCTTTAAGCTGGAGCTTCATGGGTCTGAATTAAGGCTTTTGTTTCTGCTTCCTCCCCCATTCAGATTTTGAACAAGAAAGGCTGCCCTGTGATTAGGCTAATCCCACAGTAGTTATATCTTCACATGAATGTATACCTTCGCATGAATGTTTGCACACCAAAGGGCACAGAGAGCAGAGCTGCCCAGAGCACACATAAAATTGAATCAGGGGCTCCCAGCATGCAGGGCAGTGACTTCCCATGTAGACTGATGCCCTTGTGTCTGGGTCTTTTACTGTAAGTGACAAGGTGAATGTTTCCAGGCCTCAGAGTCTCACTCAGGCCCTTCCCCCAGATCTAACACGCTGTCCTGACTTCTGCTGGCAGCACCCCCATCCTCCTGTGGCTTGCCAGGGCCAGTGGTGGTCACTGTGCCTTGGCAGCTGACCTCAGCCTTGTGGTTCCCAGGCCCCCTTCCTGGCCAAGGGCCCCTTACCGGCCAACGGAACTTGTCTGCAGTTTCAAAGCTACCAATAAAAACAAAACAGTACGCCTGTCTTCTGGCACTCCCTACCCCTCGGGATCTGGAGGCTCCAGTGTCTGTTTTTGCTTTGGCATTTTCCTCCTTTAGCTCATTTGAAGGGAGCACTCTAGTTGAGTTCTTGGATCCTGCATTCTGCAAAGAATAATGATTATTTGATAAATTGGGCTCAGCGATGGCGTGAAAACCAATACTGCTGATGATCCTTGCCTGCAAAGACAAGAAGAGACCCAAAATTACTTTCAAGCAAGCGAGTTGCTTGCTTGTTTATGAGATTTCAGCTGTACGCATGTAGTTAAGGATACCCAATTAGGAATGGCTGAGCTGGGGCCTGCCATCTCCCAGATGTGCCCTCTGTTGGCAATTCAGAGCTGGTGGCCTGAGGGGTGGATACCGTGACTTTGAGGTGGGAGTAGGAGGCCTGGAGCATTGAGGTAGCTCTATGGGAGGAGCTGGGGGTTCAGTACCTGCATGGCCACCCACCCACCTCCCTATCCAGCTCCTCATCCATATAGTGCAGGAGGTTGAGGGGTTACCTGAGGGCTGCAGAAACAAAACAGGTTTTTGCCAGAATCAGACCACACTGCTGTCTCCTCAGCAATGTGATATGAGGGACACAGGGACAACCCCGCTGTCCAACGGAGGGCCTCCCCTAGTGCCTGCATGGCCTGCCTGGCTGGGGGGTGGTCAGCCTGCGCCAGCGCCACCACCACCCCTGGGAGCAGGGAGCAAAGGCAGTGCAGGTTTGGCAATGATGCTTTTACCCAACTTCATTCCTGCGTTTAAGGCATGATGTTCAAAGCAGTTAAATTCTGCTTGTATTTTGAGTAACTTGTAATTTCCTATTTTAAGGAAAGGCTTATACTTTTTGCTGTGTATATCGAGTACAAAAGAAGTTAGGTTATGTGATTTTGAAAACGTACCTACACAGAGACATACATATTACACATATATGGGGCTGTGTACACACGTGACTGACTACACATGCACTCCAATGTGTCTATTTCTTTTTTTTTTAATAGTAGTTTATTGTCAAGTTGGTTCCATATAACACCCAGTGCTTCTCCCCACAAGTGCCCCCAGAACGTGTCTATTTCTTAAACATCGGCGGGCCCGGGTGGGGCTCTGAATGCGTCTGTGTACTTCCAGCCAGCTGTGGGGCCATGTCCCTCTCAGCTTTTTCACATGAGGAGCTCTGTTCACTCACACACAGTTCTGTCCCCAGCTCCTGAGAGAAAGCTCTGTGCCAGTTGTTCCCCACAGGGCACCTCCAGCAATATTCCATGGGATACACTGCTTTTTGAAATGGAATTATATCATTAGTACCTGCCAGGATTAGTGCTGACATTGGGCTTATCCATCCTTACATCACCTCCTCTTGTTCAAAGGCTGAAGGGGTGATCTGACAAGCCCACCCACATGTTGCCACCCGGGCTGGGAATTTTCGTTCTGTGTTGGGTTCGTGCACATGTGTGTATGTGTGCTTGTGTGTATGTGTGTGTGTTCACACATGAAGAGTGGAGCTGAATAACAGAGGATTTATACTACTAGGGCAAATATTTTATTTTATTTTTTATTTTTTAATACTTTTTTAAAGTTTATTTCAAGAGAAACAGAGAGAGTATGAGCTGGGGCGAGGGGAGGGAGGGAGAGAGAGGGAAAATCCTAAACAGTCTCTGCAGCATCAGCACAGAGCCCAGTGTGGGGCTCAAAACCATGAAGCCGTAAGATCATGACCTAAGCCATAATCCAGAATCAGATGTTCCACCAACTGAGCCACCCAGATGCCCCTATAAGGACAAATAATTTAAATGACTCTGCTGCATCCCAGTGTCCTGTGTCCCCCTCTGCCTCCAGGTGCTCTCATCCTCGCTCAGGGAAGCTGGCTTTCCTGACCCTGGACGTGTATGGTGGGGTTGGACAGGCACATGTAGACCCTTCCAGCCTGTCCTTCCATGGTCCAAGGATGTTCTGGTATAGCTGATGCTTTCCCAGAAGCTTCCCCACTGTCTGGTGTCCTCCCTGTCCTGCAGAACATCTCCATTTCCATCCTGGCTGCAGGAGATCCAGAGGGACTCCATGGCAGAACTTACATTAGAAAAGAAAGAAAAACAACTCCACTTCTTCTAATGGGATTTTTCTTACCATATCCACAGACTCTGTGTTGATCTCACTCCTAGGACCTTGCACAGGGCATGCTATTTTGTCACCGACCACTCACATCCTTCACCACCAGGCAATTTCCTGATTCAGTGACACAGTGTTTGTCCTTTATTTCACAGAGCCTCTGGGAAGTGGGTTTTGTACCTTGGGACAACCTGTTTGAACAGTTAGCCTCAGCTGACACATCAGCTGACCACGCCCCTTGCACAAAAGCTGAAGGGCCCCATTCCCACTGTGGGGGCCCCACTCAGACAGCTGCTCATGTGTCATGGTGGACCACATGCGGGACTCACCGTTCTTTCTCTCTGTGTCTGTTCCTCTAACAGGTTGGTGGTCGGGGCCAGCTGTATCCTTTGCTGGTGTGCAGGTGACAGCCGGCTGTGCTCACACACTCCCCTCCCCCACTGCTCTTCCTTCCGTCAAGGCGTACACTCTGCCGCCTGGAGCTAGGCACTTACAGGGCCACTCAGGGCAGATGACCTGTGCTCAGGGGACAATTTGAGGTTGACCTTTGAGGCTAGGGCTTCCTGGAGGCGCTTCCTGAGCCACACACTGAGACCACTGAGCCAGTCGGGGCAGCTGGATATAGCCGTGAGGCAGGTGGTACTCCCTCGAGAGCAGCCCCAGCCAGGCCCGTTTCTTCAGAGGGAGCAGTAAAACCAGAGAGGGTCAAGAGAGGAGCCACGGGAGGATCTGAGGTCAGGAGAGGGGATATCTGATGAAAGATGAAAGCTGGGACTGCTAGCTGGGAACGTGGGTCAAACGCGGCTGTTTCGTGTCTTTCATGAAGGAGGCTCTTCCTTGCTGTCCCTCCTCAGACCCCTTGGGGGTGTGCCTGGCCCTAAAGGCTGAGATTAAACTCCAGGGAGCCTGCACAAATGCCCCATGGAGGCAGAAGCTGCCGGGGCCCCGGGTGCTGGAGGGTGCACACAGTGCTGTCACTGCACCTCCAGAGGCCCCACCTTACATTGGGTGTGCATTTGTGGGATAGGGGTGTGGGAGGGGTCTTTGTGGCTTTTCCAGGCTGACTGGGGACTGGTGGGGGAGTGGGTGGCTGGCCATGGCACTGGGGCTCTCTCCACTTGGCTCCTGATATCATGATCCGTTAGCATTCCTCAGCCTCTGGCAGATGTGGCCCTGGAGTGTGCTGGCTTCCTCACTGGGCTCGGACTGGACACCACTGTCATGATGAGAAGCATCCCTCTTCGGGGCTTTGACCAGGTATGTGCCCCTGCTCCCACCTTGTGCTCTTCCCAGTGGGCTGCACATCCGCAGCCAGCTGCCCCGGCCCAGACAGGTACAGGCTGGGAGTGAGGTCTCAGTCTTTGGAAACTGGCCCTTGAGTTGAATAAGCAGATCGTCCCTGAAATATAAAACACCTACCCAAGTGTGGAAGGAAGGGCTGGCACATGGAACATGTTGCACCTTCCCACTGGACCTAAGGGACATTGGTGGGCACGCCAGGCTAGCCTCACAGACCGCGAGGTTGGGCCGCCCCTTTCCATCACTCCATTAGTAAGCAGAGGCGTCTGTTGGCTGATGTGCTGTCCTCTGTCTCCCTGGCTGAGCCCCTCTGGTGTCCAAGTGGGGTGCTGTTTCCCCAGGGACAACACCAGCTTGGGAAGCACCTGCTAGACTGGCGAAGCCCTGGGTGACCACCTCAGGAGATGACAGCCCCTGGCCGCATTCCCACCCATCCACTGTAGACTAAAAAGATGTAACTTGTGAGTCAGGACCGGCATTCGGTGGCTCTCCTGGCCAGTGGTCCACCCTGAGCACTCAGAGCGTCCACACAGCCTTTCAGACCCTGTCAGATCAACCTCTTGTCCCCTGTGCAAGGCCAACACTGCAAGCAGCCTTCCTGTCAGCCGGCTACTCCTGAGCCTCATGGCAGGAGCTCAGAGAGCCACCCTGCGGGGTCTAAAGAGTGCAGGTTGTCCTGATCCAGGTTCTGGGCATAGACGCCCCTGCTAATGGCGAAATGCAGATTCCAGCACTGACTGCAGATGCATCATGTTAGGAGCACATGGTTTGTTGTGTTGTGTTTTTAAATTTTATTTTAACTAAAAACTCTTCAAGGGGAAGTCATCTGTTAAAACCCACATCTGGGGCTGTCACTTTCAAGATGTCATATGTCCTTCCATGTCCCTGAGAAGGAAGACAGACCCCTGTCCCTCTGCACTCTGGACTCTTAGGGCTGGCGAGCTCTCACAGAGGGAAGCGGTGGGCCTGCCATGTCTAGCCTGCAGCCCTGCCCCACCCAGCAGACTCAGAGACCTGTCCCTCTGTCCTGTGCGGGCCACTCTTTTACTTCACTCAGTGCCTCTGCCATGAGTGCCTGCAATGGGGCTACAGCACCCAGGGAAGAAGGTCTCTGTGCCTTGGGCAATGGGGAGAGTGTGCCGGGCAGCAGACAGGAGCCACAGGAAGCCACACTGCAGATAAGGATAAGGCCCATGATGCAGAGGGGCATGTAGGGACGAGGATCACTCAGAGGACAGGCCTTAGCGCTGAACCCAGGCAGAACCTGGAGACCGACGAAGGGGGGTGCCCTGGGACACAGTGGTGAGGCTAGGGGACCCAGGCCTTGCCTCAGAGAAGGATGTGAAGGCCTGGTGGCGGGCCTACAGCCAATGTTCTGGCTATGTGACTCAGTTCGGCCCAGTAGATCCCTCTCAGACCATGACAGAGACTCCAAGCTTGTCAGGCATCCAGAGGGATCTGCAGCCTACACTCCTGTTCCCGTGACCAGTGTGACAATCCTGAACAGGCAGCCCTCTTCATTGTGTATGTCTCTAAATGGACAGGCACCAGAGGATTTAAACAGTGGCTCTTATTTTCTCCTAAAAGAAAAAGCTGTGTCTGACTGGGGCTCCGGCCTACACAAGCCCCCACAGTGGCCCCAGGAACCAGGCCGCTTTCTACAGCCGGTGGGTGCAGAGCCTTCTGGGCTGGGAGGAAGGACTCCTCTCTGAAGACACCTGCAGATGCTCCTCTCCATCTAGAGAGGAGTCCAAAGGTCAAGTGCATCCTAACCAAAGGGCCTCAGGGCCTCGGATTTGGAACTGGGGAGCGTCAGATGTGCTCCCGGCTCCGCCCTCAGTTCCTCTGTGGCAGGAGGGACCCTGGACCTTCTCCTTTGGAGGAACTTGCCTTGGGCTCTCCTAGGGCCTTTTCAAGCAGGCAGGAGAGCAAGTCCTTTCTTCCCACAGTCCTCGGTAGCAGACCTTCTCACTGCTAACTGGTCCTAACAGCATGCTCTCTTGTGCTTTGCAGCAAATGTCTTCCTTGGTCACAGAGTACATGGCCTCTCAAGGCACCCATTTCCTGAAGCACTGTATCCCCTCAAGAGTGCAGAAGCTTCCAGATGGCCAGCTCCAGGTCACCTGGGAGGACCTCACCTCCGGCATAGAGAATGTGGGCACCTTTGACACTGTCCTGTGGGCCATAGGTAAGGGTGCACGGAACCACACGGGCACATACACACGTGAACCACACACAGAGACCAGCAGTGTCACCTCCCCTTCCTGTTGCCTCCAGGGCTCCCCACATTCTGCTGGCTCTCCGGTGGGCCAGTTGTCACAGCCCACCTCTTGTGCCATGGTAACAGCCCGTGGGATTGCTTCACAGGTTTGAGTCTCACATAGGACTCTGTGCTGACAGCTCAGAGACTAGAGCCTGCTTCAGATTTCTGTGTCTCCCTCTCTCTCTGCTCCTCCCCCACTCATGCTTTCTCTCGCTCTCTCTCACTCTCAAAAATAAACAAACATAAAAAAATATTTTTTAAAGTGAGGTGCCAAGTTTCTCCCCTGGTAACACTTTGGGGTCCCCCACACATATGTCCCTTCTCTCACCTTTGGACAGAGGCAAAGGCCTGTGCCCATATGCCATCAGCTAAGCCCACGCTAATGGCAGCAGCTCAGAGGACAAGGGGCCATGCCCTCAGAAAGCTACAAGTTCCTCCCAGTTTCCAGAAGGGTCTCCAGTGAGCAACAGGCAGGGCCCCTGGTGCACATGCTTGCTCTCCCCCGCCAGGAGTCCATTTTATTTTTTGTATTTTCAAAAAGAGCATCCCCCAGACAGTCTGCCCGACGTGATTGATGCTGGGGGTGGAAGCTTTTCACAGTCCTTGGCCTTTGACCTTGCTTCCCGAGGCGGCGCTGTGGTGGCGGCGGTTTCTGGCACGCCTTCTGGGGCTGTACGGGCATGTGCTGACTTTGCTGCTCGCTCCCGGGCCAGGTTTTGTAAACAATCAGGAGCCACTTCCCAGTTTAACAACTGGAAATGTTTTCTGCTGGTTTACCCCGATAAGCCTTTCTCCAAGCATTATTTTTGCTCAGAATAAAGGATGATCCAATCCAGGAGGTTAAAATAAAACACCCTGGGGGCTGAAGGGCTGGTACTGCAAACGGTTCCTGGACCATATGTCCTGCCTGCCTCAGCAGCGAGCGCCATGTGCACACAAGCTGGGTAGAAGCAGGAGAATTGGATGCCCCTCATGCCCTGTGGACACACTGAGGGCTGGGAGGAGCTTCCGTGGGGTTGAGCTGCCCTTGTGCCTGGCACCTTGGTCACGGCCGATGAGGACAGTATCCACAGGGATAGAGAAGTGGGCCCTGCAGTCTGCAAGCCAAGGAGGACTCCGAGCCTCTTCCTCGGCCCAGCCTTGATCTCCACGTGGTGGATTAAATACATTAGCAGTTAAAGCAGTTAATTGCTGTGCAGGGGGCCAGCTCATTGTTTGTCTCTGAATCACCCACCCACACCAGGTGTCTCAGATAATAGACTGGGAACTCGCAGCGAGGAGGATTTCCTGTCTGCAGATGTGCCGATTACGGTGCTGAGTGAAGACAGTCAGCCTGCGCTGCGCCGCGGGCTCGAATTCACCCTGTGCAGTTAACCAGTTGTGGCCTGAATCCTCAACTGTTTAGGGGAGTAGGAGCATGCCAGGGTGTCCGAGTGGACACCTGGGCATGTCAACACTTCTGAGCTGGAGCTCAGCCTTAGCGTAGCTTAGACTTTGTTTCGGAGGATAGACAGAGGGCCTTTGGAGTGAAGCCTTAGGAAAACTGGCAGCTAAAACTGTTCCATACCCCTCAGCATCCCAGAAAATTTTCTATCCCCCTCTCGAGGGAAGGATAGAGACACTGGCGCATCCGTTCCTGGACCACAGGGGTCCTGCCGACAATCAGAAGGCCCAGATGGCTGGTGTTCCCACCATCCGGAGTGCCAGGAATGGCTGTCCTGGCCCTGCCTCAGGAGCCCACTTGGTCTGTTAGGAACCAGCCCTTTCTTCTTCAGACTTTGTCTTAGCAAGAGAGCTGGTATGTAAAGCCCAAGGATGACTTCCAGGCCTCTAAAATGGTACAAGGGAGGGAGCAGGCATGGGTCCCTGGCTTTCCAACTTCTAATCAAACCACCATATTGAGGACCCCACTTCATGTACAGTCTACCTGCACAAAATATGCACATGGACCATGGCCAGGGAGGTGGTGGCATCCGTGGAGACACTGATGGGGTCCCGTGGTGCCCAGGGAGTGGAATGCATCTGCCCAGGAGGGGCTGCAGTCTGGGGCTCCCCTCTCTACCCCGGGGACTGCCTGCTCTGGTTTACATGAGGCCATTTGCTTAGCCACATCCAACTGATGTCTCTCTCATGCCACAGATGCACCCCATTCAAGCCCTTATGGACTCTCCACCCCAGCCCCACCCCCAAGTGCTGGGCAGCAGCACTGGGAACTGGAGGCAAAACAGAAGCAAGCCCCCTGACTCTGAGAATTCATGGGTGAGATTGCTCTGAGTCCAGCAAGAAGGATGGGCCAGGCCAGGCCCTAGTGCCTGCTGAAAGCTGTAAGTGAGACCCAGGCTCTCCATGGCAGGCACTTGGATGATAGAGAGGGGTTGGCAGGCTAAACATAAGGTGCCATCTTGTTAAGAGAAGCCCAATCCAAGGCCAGCAGGCCTGTTCTTCGGGGGTGGCCTGCATCCTACTGTGGCTGCAGGAAACTGCATGTGGGCACGTTCTTCCCAGTGGGGATTCCATAGTGGCCTACCTACCTGTTTTGGACCCACCCTTCTTTGCTCTCAAGGCCTTAAGGGAAGCACTGCTCTACCTGTGAGCCTCTGATACTCTAACACCTTTTTATGTTAGTGTAAACATCAAGTTTAGTTAGCAACATGAAGAGAGAACCAAATCTGCTTATGTATATGGTTTGTTTTCTTGAAGGAGAAGACACTTGTGGAGCTCTTGCTGGGCCTGAGGCCACAGGCTCCCCCACCACACCATGTGGCCCCAGACAGTGCACCATCTGGTCAGTAGCTGTCATTTTTCTCTGCTCTGACTCACAGTGGCACTAGCCCATTGCAGAGGCCAGAGAAAGGCAGTGGGAGAGCAGCGCCTTGTGCTCACAGACTGACCCCCTGCCCTCTGTGTGGGATGCCCTGCACAGCCAGGGGCCAAGAGCTATACCAGGCCTGCGAGTGGGCCCTCCCCGTGTCCAGGGTCACCCCAACTCCCACAGTCATCAGACCCAGGCCGGCCTACCTTCATGCTCATGGTCATCTAGCAGAGTCTTTTTACCAAGTCAAATTCAATATTTATGGTTAGAACTTGGCAGAAATCAGTTTCTCTAAAAAAAGATAAAAGAAAGCCCTAGTGAAAATGCTTCTAAAGATAAGTGAACATCGTTTATATGCATTAACGTGCATGATCTAAATTTTGCGAGTGCTACTGGGAGCAGTCAACCAGCAGGAAGGTTAGAGTGACATTTGTGATCATTACAGCAATAATTATCACCTGCCAGGGAACATGTTTCTTCCTGGAGGTTCTAGTGGACCAGGCTGCTGCTGGACCTGAGCTGGGTGCTCCACCAAGTTCTAGGTCTGACTATGGTTTAGGGGCCTGTGTGAGCTTATTTTATATGCTGTCAGTGCTTCATGCAGGCTTGAAAAGGAAAAGCCTACAGTATACCCGTGGGGTAAGAAGCATCATCAGGATGGCCTGGGGGGCAGTGGCAGGTCCTGGTGGTCATAGGGAGCCACTAGCCTCAGGTCATGCTCAGACTCACTAATTCATTCAGCAAACATTGAGCCCTGCCTGGGCCCCGGGCCAGCAGGATTGTTGGTCTGCCCTGCCCTTGGGGCGCTTGAAATTGTGACTAGGGTTCTGGGGCTCATGTAGAAAGGGTCATTTGAGAAAATAAAAGGAGCCTTTGCTCTTGTTATTCTTTTCCCTGAAGTCTCAAAGCTGACAAGAGACGTAATACATGTTTTTGAAAGGTAGGTTTCAAGAGATATGACTAGAGGTGCCAGAGATGTGGGTTCCGTGCTCTGTGTCTGGTCCAACGTGCTACACAGGTCCAGCCTATGGGGGTGGCTGGCTCTGGGGGGGCCACATATGTGCCCCCCAGGAGGGTTGGTTCCTCTTTGAGCCCATGCGAAGCTGTTGGTCCCCATCCTACTGGCACTGAGCTTCAGGCTGCTTCCTTTACACACTTGCCGCGCCTGTCTGATCAGAGCCCCTCATTTGCGCTGTCATACTCCTGCTGCCACTTAAATCTTACCTCATTACACGGATTGCCCTTCACTCGTCAGAACGTGTGCTCCAGGCAGGCGTGAAATTAGAGGGAATGCCCATGTTCCCATAATGGCGTGAAAGACGCGCGTGAAGCTGCGTGTGTCCGATTGGCTACATCCCTGTGCCCAGCTGAGCAGGTAGTAATGACCAACAGCCGCCGTATGGGGGGTTTTCGACCTTCAGCCTTCTCTGGCCTGCTCCAGCTGGCTGGGTGAACGTGGTGGCCGAGCTGCCTCCCCCGGGCCAGCAGCAGCAGCTGGTGGGACTCCAGTGCGAGGAGGGGAGGGCTGGCCTGGTCCAGCTGCACCGAGAGCTCTCAGGCTGAATGCAGCTTCTTACAGAACTTCAGCACCCTGGGGTGTCCTGGATGCGGGGCACAGGAGGGAGGCACTGTTGTACGTTGGTGACACCAGGGCTCACCTGGTCCCCCTAGAGGGACTCAGGCCAGTGGGCAAGGCTGGGCCTGGTGAGGGAGGCAGCCCCAAAGGCCCAGCCACTTATTTATTCAGATATTGCCTCTGAGGAGGAAGTGAGAACATGTTTGCATCTGGAATCTTAACGCCCTGATTGTTTGCAGTAAATATGATACAATGTCATTCGTATATCACGTGAGAAGCTCTTACTTACAAGGCAGTGAAGTTATGGAGATATGTATAAATGAATGAAAAAAGGCAAGGAACTGGCAGTTCAGAAAAGAAAATTCAGCAAGTAAATATGTGGGCAAAAGTACTTAATTTTACTGGCAAATGTACTGGTGGTAATCAAATTTACTGGTAATCAAAGAAGCGATAATTAAAACAGCAGCGGCGTAAAAGGAGCAAGCCCAAGAAGGAGCTATCTGTCCAGTGCAGCTCCCTGCCCTGCTCTGGGGAGTCCTCCCTGGCCAGCCAGCCTTCCACTGAGGACCTGTCCCAAGGAGCTAAACCAACATGTGGACAGACCACTGCCTCCATCCTGGTGGTGTCCAGGGAGCAGAGATGTGGGAGTCAATCCGGGGGAGCCAGGCGCCAAAGAGCTGAGGCCCCAGGGAGCAAGAGATCCCATTGTGCGTGGAACACCTGACATCCTGGGAGTGGGAAAGCACACACAGGGTGATGCAGATGGGGGGATGCCATGGGGGCTCCCGTCTCTACCCAGATCACGTGAGGAGTGCTACCATTTTTTTTTTTTTTTTTTTGCAGAAGAGGAAAATGGTCAGGGAGAAGACTTCACACGGTGCCTGAGTCTTGCTTTTGGTCATTTAAGTCTGACCTGGACAGGGGCATTGTCCGTGGGGCCAGAGCTGCCTTGCTTGCATGGCTGGCCTCAGGGTCTCCACCCCAGCATCTCTGACTGTCTCGAGAGCTCCAGGGTTGAGCTAAGTGGGGGCCCTGCACCATCTGACTGGGCCCCTAGCACCTGTGGAGAGACATGACTGCTCTAAGCACAAGGGAACAGAACTTCAGGGGGTCATGTAGGATGTCCCTCCCTCCTCCATGACCCTTGTCCACATTGTTTGCTCAGGGAGTACCGTGCTCTGGCTGTGGCCCCATGAGGCTGATGGGGCCTACCTCACAGCTCAGGGGTATGGCCCACAGAATGGGGTGCCTAGGGGGAGCTGGGCCCCCTGCCAACCCCAGGTCTCATCCCACACAGGCCTTACCAGCACCGCTTCCAAAACCCGATGTGCCAATGGCTGCCCTTTTAGGGCCATCTCTGTTTGGTGCAGCCTCTCTCTTCCTTTGCTGTTCATTCCAGAAGCATCAATGGAGTACCTCCCACAGGTTGGGCATATTCTTTCTGTCTACCCCACTCCTGTTACTCCTTTTAAATTTATCTTTATATTCTTAAGACCTTGGATGTAGTTAGACTGGCGTGTAGTTAGGTGAGGTGTGTGGTTACCATGGTTACCATAAGGCACAGGAGGAAACACTCCTGGCCTCCCATGACCAGCCAAGCAGGGGTGCAGCGTGGCCAGCCCCAGAGCAGGGTGGTCTGCAGGCAGCCAGCTTTGCCCTCAAATGCGCCAGCTTTGGCCTGGAGTAGTCACCCAGAGGTTGTGGCCTGGTGAGCTGCCGTGTGACCTGTCACCCGTCTCCATGCACATGACTAGTGTCAGTGTAGGTGCGGTCAGAAGGCAGGGCCCTCTAGGGACTAGCGTCATGTCGCCTGTGTCTGGTATGCTGGGTGATGGGTGTCAGCCTGCCTAGCACCTGATTCCTGTGGCCAAGCAGAAAGAAGGAGCTGGAGCCGGCTCCCCATGAACTTGAGAAGCATGGCTTAGTTGAGTCTCTGTGTTTTGACTTCCCACTCTGGGAGAGCAGCTGGAGACTTAAGGTTTCCCTTTCATAGGACTTGGTCTTCCAGATGTTCAGATTGGCACCACCCACTGCCCAACCTCTCTTGTGTCTGAGGCACCACAAGCGGTGGGAACTGTGCCTTTGAAACTGTTTATCTTTGCCTTCAGGAGATACCCTGAGCCTCCAGGAGCCCCGAGCGGCCGCTGATGCCCTCCTGCCTAGGGCCTGGCAGGAAGAGCTGTGTTTGCCACCTCCTGGCTTAGCATGGCCCTCTTATCTGAGTTAGGGGAGAAAGGGGGGCTCTGCTAGCAGCACTGCTGTGACAAGGCCTAGGGCTGTGAGCATATGAAGGCTGCCAGGAGGCTGCTGCCTCACTGTCCCCTGCCCCCCTGGCCTTTGCACCCCTGATGTGCTTGTTAGGATTAGCCAAAATGACTGCACCCGAGGACAGGGATGATGTGTGGTTTGGGCTCTACCTTTCTGCCCATCTCCGTGCTCAGCTCTATAGGTCTCAAAGCTGGGGATGTAGGCTAGGCAGGCGCCACAGGCACTATGGGAAGAGGAGCTGAAGGCTCAGAGCATCTGAGGCCTGGCCTCTAGCCCCACGGACTCAGCACCTGTGCTGGCTGCCAGAGCAGGTGGGTGGCACCTACCCCAAGACCCTGAGCAAGGCGTAAGTTTGTACATTCTCACTGGCTGCTCTGGGGGACATCCTGCTGCTGGACTCTGGGGACAGGAGGCCACAGCCTATTCATGTAAACACAGTCTGGTGATGGGATGGAAGCATAAGTCCACCACAGAGCACCATCCTGTCCCTAGTGTGAACCTGTGGGAAGAGCACCCTGCAGGAGGGTGGGGCACCCTGGGGTCACAGAGACAGTGGAAGGGAGGGTGCCATATGGGGACCCAGGAGTCTGTCAGCTCCCTTGGGGCCCACAGGCGTGCTCCACAAAGACAGAGACATGTGCGCCCCTGCCTTGCTGGAAAATGCGTGCACATGACAGAAGCCACAGCTTCTGTGAGAGACCTGCGTTGTGTATATGCCATGTCTTCCCTTCAGGGCACATGCCTTCAAAGGCTGCATGGGCCCGTCGTGCCTTTGTTCACACTCCACCGTGTCTGTAAGGCGTCCAGGACTGAAGTGTCTGCCTGGAGCCTGGCCCCTGCCGTAGGGAAGGGTTGAGATCACCGTGCAGGAATGGGACGCGTATCATTCTTGGGTTGTCACTGCTTCTAGACTTTTTCTGTGGTCAGAGCCATAGGAACTTTGTATTTAAAGAAAGAAATTAGAATGAGTAAATTTCCAATTTCAATTTGACATTATGGGGTTTCAACCACTTTGAATGGCACATCAGATCTGTTTATGGGTCTACTTATTGTTAGAATATAATCCTCTTAGGACAGACAGTAGAAATATGGGTTGCCGTCGTCTCTTGAGCGAATTATTTTTGTATATACTTGGTTATCAACTGCATATCCAATTAGGCACATTGGTTTCAGATTGTTTATAAGTTACAGGGACTTTTTCTTCCATTTTTAATTTATTTTTTTGTTGTTGGAATATAGAAACTGTGTATATGATTAAAAAACCAGAATTGTATCACAGGCTATATTTAGAGAAGTCTTGTCTCCATCTCTGCTTTCTCCACCCTTTTTCCTTCCTTTCTGTTTCTCCTAGTCTTACTTCATACTCTCGTTGATTCTTTGTGCAAATACAGGTGGGGTGTGTGCGTGTGTGCACTGTGTGTGTGTGCATGTGTATGTGTGCATGTGTGCAGCTCACAGAGGCCAGGAGCCCCTTGATGCCGTTGTGCTTCATGTTTTGCCAATTCCAAATGGGCATTCTGAGAAGTGTTGTGAATAAACCAAGGAATCTCAGTCAGAACTACTGAAAGTCTTTCAGCCTTGCTCTTTATTTCCTTCAGGTCGAATTCCAGAAACCAGAAGTCTGAATTTGGAGAATGCTGGAATAAACACTAACCCCAACAGTCAGAAGATCCTGGTCGATGCTCAGGAAGCCACTTCCGTCCCCCACATTTATGCCATCGGAGACGTAGCAGAGGTACGGCCTGGACCTGCCACCTGGCCTCACCACCCCATGGCCCCACCACATCTGGGCCTTGGGGACCTACAAGGCTCACAGGGACTCTGAGCCAAACCCCAGGTGCTATTAGACTCAAGTTCTGGGAAGGATTGGGCATCAGCCTCTGGTTGCCAGAATGCTCCTCCTTTCTGTGGAACGAGGTTGGGGAAGGCTTCAAAACTGAAAGCACCATCAGCAGATTCCTGTTGTGAACCTCTGAGGGAGGGTGTCTGCACACATGGAGCTCCACTTCCCAAAGGTGGGCTGGTGACACAGAGCCATGGGGCTGTCCTGGCCCCACAGCACTGAGCTTGACCTCTTTGCCTCAGTTTGCCCTCTGAACTGTGGGTCAGTATTCTCCCCAGTTGGCTTTCAGATGGGGGCAGGGCACATGGATACAGCCCCAACTCACCGCCCACCTGCTCCTCCCCTTGTGAGTCCCTGGTAGAAGCCCCATCCCTAGCCTGGGAGGCATCTGGTCATCGCCCTTCCCTTCTTCATGGCCTGTGGCTGGTCCATTGTGGGACCCTCACATTCCCAAAGTCTCAGGAGCAGTTGGCCTGTCCTGTATATGTGCAGCATGTTCTAAGGAAGGTGGCTCAAGCAGGATCCTGGCCAAAGGAGCCTGAGAGATAGATGTGCCAGGCCCCCCAGATCCCAGCCAGCCTCTTGGCAGCCAGACCTGCCAGCACCATTGACATGTTAGTTTCCTGTGGGCTTCATTACAAATCAACACAAACTGGGTGGCTTGGATCAATAGAAATGTATTCTCTCACATTTTGGAGGCCAAAAGTCTGCAGTCAAGGTGTGGGCAGGGCTGTGCTCCCTCCAAAGCCTCTAGGGGAAGACGAGTCTTCATCCCTTCCATCTTCTGATGGCCCTGGGCAGTCCCAGCTTGCAGCTATAGCACTCTGTTCTCTCTCTGCCCATCCTCGTGTGTGTGTGTGTGTGTGTGTGTGTGTGTGTGTGTGTGTGAGTGAGTTTGTATGTCTGTCCTTGTTTCTTTCTTCTTAGGACCCTCTCATTAGATTTAGGGCCCATCCTAAGTGACCAGTCTGAAATGATCTCAATCCTTTCCTTAATTTCCATTTGTAAAGAGCCTCATTTCCAAACAAGGTTCCATCTGAGGTTGCAGGCAGACATGCATGTGGGGGATGCTATTAAACCCACCATGATGTGTTCTGGCACCAGCCATTTTTCTGAGTTCTGTGGCCACTGCAAGAACAGATAGAAGTCCTAGCCCTCGTAGAAGTGACATTCTGGCCGGGGTCATAGACGACAAGTAAATAAGTGAACTATTTCAGGCAGATGTTAGAAGATGCTTAGTGCAGCGATCCAAGGATGCCTGAGGGAGGAGCCAAGCCAGCTAGAAGGCCCAGGGGAGTCAGCAAGCATGCCTGTGCCCACCCGAGAGTGGAGGCACTGCCCTGCCCAGGCACACTCCAGAATCCACTTTGGGAGTGGGGGGCCAGAATCTGCAAGTGGGCCCCTGGGTGGGACATCCCAGAGCTGAGGGGGTGTCCCCAGGGCTTCAGAACCACGTCTCCTTCAGCCTCTGCCATAGCTCACAATGGGAAGGTCCTCTAGAGAGCTTGGCACAGAGACCAGGGCAGGAGGCCATACAAGGCTGGGCCTTCCCTTTGTTCCTAAAGGACCAGCCTACCCATTTGGCATAGGTCTGTTGTGAAGACACCTGACCCCATATAGATCCCTCCTTCTAGGACATCATGGCCCCTGGCATTCTCATGGTACCAGAGGGGTCACTCACCAGCTGTGGCCAGTGCTGACTTGTGAGCCAAGCACTGCCACCTGAGGCTGCCTGTGAACCCAGATTAATGAGATGGCGCACGGGAAGCAGACTACCAGATGGAGGTGGGACCCCAGGCACAGCTTGCTGGCGTGAGCAGTCAGAGCTCTGGCCACTCCTCCCACCCAAATCATCTCTGACCATCTAGTTGGCCTGCTGGTGTGCACGGAAGTGAGAAGCTTCACATGCCCATGTGACTGGGCAGTGTTGTTGCTCGTGTGACCTCTGGCGGTGGGACGTGGCATTCTCTGGTGGCGCCTCCTGTGTTCATCCTGTGTGCCGCTCCCCAAGATAGCACTCATGGTCCTGGGAGAGTGCCTTGCGTGTTACATGGTGCTTTCTGCGCACCCAGGAGCTGGGCGAGATCCATCTGCAACAGGGCTCATGCAGACATAGTGGAAACCGTAATATTTCAGACTATGTTGCCAGAAATACACAGTACACACACAGGCAATATCTATTGAAATATTAAAACTACTCAGTTGGAAAGGCCATTCTGGGCAGTGAAAAGAGTTAACACCACAGTGGTCTGGCGTCTGTCAGGGAAGAGTCCAGTGGGCGGGCGGGGCAGCCATTGTCTAGTGCGATATTGTGTGCTGTTCGCACAGACGTTTCCGCAGTTAGTCAGGCCTGGTGGAATGCACGGGCTGCTTTCACGAGTTTATCTCTGCAGATCTCTATTCATTTCTGGAATGTCAAACAACATCTGCATTTCCTGCTGCTGTGAAGGTGATTGGCAGCCAGTCCCAGGCTGACGCGTGCAGGAACACTGGGGGCTGTGCCACCTCCTGCTCCCCGAGCAGGACACACCCTGGGACAGAGGGGCCTCCAGCAGCACGGCGTTCTGACTTGGGATCTATAATGGACTGTGACGTGCCAGCCAAGCTGCTTGTCAGGAGCACATGAAATGCTTCCAGGGCCCATTTCAGCCTGAATCCCAGTTGAGGTGGACGATTGTACGGTAGCGGGATCTCCTTGGAGCTTTGTCATGAGGGCAGCTCTCCAAGGCCACGAACACAAAGAAGGGGTTCAGAGAGAAGCTGTGCATGAGTGTGGGCAGTGCAGCTGGGCTCATTGGCAGCTCACCTGCTCTTCGAGGGAAGGGGGTCATAACCACAGGTGTGTTCTCAGAGCGGGACAGATGGAAGCGAGCTGGAGAACAAGCAAACCCCCAGGAACCCAGGGGCCCAGAGGCAAACAGCCTTTGGAGGTTTCTGAAAGGGAGAAGCTTCTCTAGGAAGGCCTGGGTGGTGGTGAGGGTACTGCACAGACTCCCTCAGTCATGCTGAAGTGACCCAGGCTCTCTCCTTGCATCAGGGGCGGCCCGAGCTGACACCCACGGCTATAATGGCAGGAAAGCTCTTGGCCCAGCGGCTGTGCGGTCAGTCCTCGGATGTGATGGATTACAGCAACGTGAGTACCTACTGCCCTCTAGCACGCAAAGTCCAGTCTGGAGACGGCCTCAGATCTTCCCAGGGGCGTGGGGGTATGTGTGCATGTACATCTGTGCAAGTGCATGCACATGTGCCTTCACCTGTGCATGTGTGTGAACTTTAGCTCTGAAGGTGTGGCCCAGGAACAAATGAGGGTGTCCATTCACCCTCTTACAGGCTGCCAGCCAGCACATCTGGAGACCCAGCCTGCACTTGCCCCTTCTTGTGTCCCATGGTGGGAATCTTCAGTTTTGGGTCCCCAGGAGTGTACCTCACTTAAGACCTGCTTTCCAGGTCCCCACCACAATCTTCACCCCACTGGAGTATGGCTGCGTGGGGCTGTCAGAGGAGGAGGCCATTGCTCACTATGGAGAAGAGCATGTGGAGGTAAGTCAGGTCCCCGAGGACAGAGGGATGCCAGGACATGATGCCTGTGTGGTGCTCAGCCACACAGCCTGATGACAGCCTTTCCCAGAGACCCGGTGAGCAGGCAAGAGTGTTGGCGTCCCTGCTTCCCAGGGCCTGCAGTTCAGCAGGGTAGGGCAGGGGGGCCCCGAATGACAGCTGAGATATGGTATGAAGGGACATGCAGGGCAGGAGTGCTGGAGGACAGCCCCAGAAACAAGGGCACCTTGGGGTGTGGTCCGCCTCACAGGGGCACATGTCTCCCTCCACCTGGAAAGTCTTCTACCCTCAGACCTTCTCCTATCCTTGGGCTGCTGCTATTCTCCCTTCTCCCCAACCCTACCTGGCCCTGCCCTTGGGTACCTCCACCTCCCTGCCACCCCTGCCTTGGTTTCTTATTTGAGATTCGTCCAGCCCTCATAGGCCCCCAACAGCCCAGACCTAGGTACTCATCCCAGAGGAAGGCTGCTTCTGAATCTGTTCACCTGGTCTGCTGTGGCCCTGGGGTGGCCCCAGGAGGTGCCCTGGGTGACTCAGCAGGATTCAGGAGCCTTTGAAAACTGCCAGGCTGTGAATGCTGGGAGCCTTCCATGTGGCTTCATCTTGCTACTGCAGCAGCTTGCAGACGGACCAGGAGAAACCAGACCCCATGTGGCCACCACTGCGGGCCTGGTGTCCTTTGGGAATGAGTCACTGGGTTCCAGGGTCTGCCCCTTGCTCCAGCGCCCCAGTCCCCTCCATCAAAGGGCCATGCCTGACAGGCCAGCCTTCCCCCCCAGTACTGTATTTGCTATTTTTGTTTGATTCATCACAAGTACATGGGGACATATGTTCATGGCATTCTATAATGTTGTTTTATGTTTCACAATGTTGAATGGCCAAATACCCTTTGTTTATTTTCTTTTTAATTCTGTCTTAGTTAGAACAATATTCTCTGAAGTTCCATTAATTAATAATGGCTGTGCAGCACATGTGAGGGCTCCGCTCATTTTTTACTTGGCCGCAGCCCTGAACACTCTGTCGAGCCCTTCTCGGGTGCTGAAAGCCTTTGTCCGACAGCTCTAGTGTGGCCCGGGGGCCTCCCTATGCCTGCCTCCTCCTCTTTCTCAAGGGAGGCCCAGCAAGCACCAGAGTGCCCTCAGGAGGCCAGATAGCCACTGGGTGGGCCAGTCACCCCCTTCCAATGTCTGCAGTCACCCCATCCACTCTGCAACACCTACCTGGTGTGTACTCCTGGGGGCACTGTGCCCTGTGTTGAGCCTCGGGCTCTGTGACAAGTCACAGTGGGCTGCACTTAGCCAATCTGGTGCCCGCTTTGCTACTGTGGTCAATAGGGGTCTTGGGCCTGGGTGGGAGAGGGTCTGTCCTACAAACAATGTGGCTCCAGCCACAGGCTACCTTTGTGTGGGAGAGAGAGGGGTGCTATCCATGGCCAGCTGAGCCATGTCCTCGCCCTCCAGACCACAACCTGCAGGCCAGGTAGGCACTTCTGGGTTCCCACCAGGTCCTGCAGTTCACTGGGCCTATAAAATGCATAGGAGGCTACTGACTCCAGGAATCGATATCTTGTCACTTAGGTTTATCATGCATATTATAAACCACTGGAATTCACAGTGGCTGAACGGGATGCATCTCAGTGTTACATAAAGGTAAGTGTCCCCACAGGCCTGGGCTGGGACATGCCAGGAGGTGAGAGGCAGGGAAAGAGCTGGCATCCATGGGTGGGGAAGCTCCACATAACCACTCATGCCCCCAGGGTGGGCCACGTGTGCAGTCCCTGGGTCCCATCTCCAGCCAGGCTGGCAATTGACACTGTGGCTTTCAGATGGTGTGTCTTCGGAAGCCCCCACAGCTGGTGCTGGGCCTACACCTCCTTGGTCCCAATGCAGGTGAAGTCACTCAAGGATTTGCTCTGGGGATCAAGTAAGTCCAGAGGAATATCAGCCATTGCACAATGCCCAGACTGGTGTCGCTCTGAATGTTGGCGGCTCTGTGGTTGGCAGTCTGCTGCCTTGGGGTTGCTTTTACGTAGTGTTGTCTGTGTTTTCAGCAGAGCATCTCCTCAGACGTAGCAGGCCCCATTATACAAGAGGCAGCTGGGCCACCTGAGGAGCTAGGGGAGAGGCCAGGTCCCTGGTCACCCAGGGTATTGGGTGGGGGGAGTGGTCAGACTTTGGGTCTTTTCTCCTCAGAATGAGCAGGGTTGGGGCTCTCCTTCACATGGCAAAGCACCCAGGCAGTCATGAGTGAGCTTGACGAGAGCTGCCCGAGGGCCAGCATGTGTTTTCCAGAGCCGGACCTTGGGCACAAGCTGTGCTTTGTGAGGTCCCGTGTCCCCAGGCTTGCCTGGAGCCTTTGCTGACGGAGGCTCTGGGTGGTGGCAGGTTGTTTGAGGCAGTGGGGTGTGGGGCTGTCAGAGGCAGGAGGCCAGAAAGATAAAGTGGCCGTGAGGGAGCCAGCAAGAGCTTCCTGGGCTGCCTGGAGCCCCATATATGCTTGTGGCTTGGGGCCATGGCCAGGACCCAGCCTTGGAGCATGGGGGAGGTAGGAGGTAGGAAGTAAGATAGGGCAGGAGCTAGAGTGGCAGGGCCCAAACCCAGGGAAGCCAATGGGGCCTGTGAGGGTCTAGTCCAGATGCCCCGAGGATATTAAAGTCATTGGGTGAGCCGGGCACCCAGTAACAATAATAATTATAGGATGGAGTCACTGGGAAGATCGAGAACATGGATGGGCAATTCACAGGAAAAGAAAATTAGTAGAAAAAGTAGAAAGTTGCTGTGCCTCATCTGGAATTTTTGATGTAATTAAAACACCAAGAAACCATGTTGATCAGTGAGGGTTTGACACCGTCCAGCCCCGTGGAGATGCTGAAGGTTTGAGGAAATCAGTGGAGCGAGAAGACCCATGTTCAGAAACCATCAAGAGGAGGGTGTGAACTGGACCCTCTCACTGGGGGCCTTCGGTCCACATTTGAAACGCACACACTTGTTCATGTCGGGAACTCACGCACCAGATATTCTAACGCGTGTGCAGAGACAGAAGCAGGCTGTTTGTCGCAGCCTTGTCTGCGGACAGTGGAAGCGCCCCGTGGGGAGTCCATACTCACTGTGCCCGCGGGGAGGTGAACACTGCTGAGGGTGCAGGGGGCATGTGTGTGAGAAGCTGGGTGCTAACCAGAAGAGCGAGGTGAGCTGGACTGGGCAGGAGGCTGGGCGGGTGCAGGCTGCAGTAATAAGTGGGCTCGGGCTTGCTGGGGCAGGCAGGTCAAGCCTCACCTTAGCAGGAAGAGGGAGCAGGACCACAGAAGGCCCAGCTGGAGCCATGGGCCAAGCTGTGGCTGTGTCTGGTGGGCTGGGAGCAGTAGGAGACCAGTATGGAGCAAGGGAAGGAGGGGAGAGGCAGGAGGGAGGCCTGACATGGAGCTGCTTGGCATTTGTTGGGAGATACATGGGTGTCAGCAGCCATGCTGGCTAAGGAAGACAGAGTGGGGCCCAGGACTGGAGAGCAGCAAGGAAACTGTGACTTCCAAGACCCTCCCCCATGTGACATCTTCAGAGGGACGGGATGATGTGGACATGCCTCCCTGTGCTGACTCATCGCCTGGGTCCCTCTGTCCCCCTGTGCACAGGTTCGGGGCCTCCTACAAGCAGGTGATGCAGACGGTGGGCATCCACCCCACCTGCGCGGAGGAGGTGGTCAAGCTACGCATCTCCAAGCGCTCGGGCCTGGACCCCACAGTGACGGGCTGCTGAGGGTAGGCAGCCATCCCTGCAGTTCAAGGGCACACAGCGTGCCTGCTGCCCCCCACAACCAGGCTCTTCTGAGGCTCAGATCCAGGTACGCAGCTGGGGTAGGCTCTGTGTTTAAGGATGGACAAGAGATCGGGGTGGGGTTGGGTGCCAAACTGCTCTCTCCAGGTACTTGGGGGGCTACGCCTGCTGTGCCACTTCAGATGTGAGACCTGTGCCTAGGCCACAGTGGCTGAAGAAACAGGGCTGGGAAGGAGGCCATTTGAGGGCCCACCCTCCACAGGGCACCTCCGGACACCAACCTGGCTGCCACTGCTCCCCAGATGCAGGAAATGTCTTAAGGCTGGGCTCACACCACAGCAGCCCGTCCCGGGCAGACATTGGGTGTGGAACGCATCCCCTGGCTGAGCTCAGTGGGCTGCCAGGCAGGAGGGGTGTGCCTCCCTCCAGCTTTGCTCCACGAAGAGCAGCACCGGCTCATTTCCCTGTTGCCCAGAAGGTGGAGATGCTGCCTTATGCACGGCAGCCACTGCACATCTGGTTCTGTTGGAGCTTTGCAAAGTCGGGCTGGGAAGGTGGCAGCCGGAAGCCTCGGGTACATTCATCCCAGCCCTCTTCTGAGGCGGAAGAAATTAGTGAGACTACCCTGACCCCTGCTAAAAGGTTGTATGTGGTCAGAGCCTACTCAGCTGTCGGTGTGAGCGTGTCCTCCAAGCTTCCATGGCCCGGTGTCTGGGGTGTCTGCTGTGGCTGTCAGCCCCTCCTGGGGTTCAGGTCCTGAGAGCTAACGCAGACTATAGACAGAGCGGTGAGCACCCCACAAGATGCCTTGAGGCAGGCCCAAGGGCTGGGTGGCAGCTGAGGGTCCTGTGAATTTGGGTCCTTAATAAGGACAAAGGGTATCCTGAGGAAACTCCTACCAGAATATCACACCTAACAGAGCGGTTTTGTTAAGACCTGCTGTAAATTTTCATCATTCCAAAATATTTTTTAACAGTACAGTGTTCCCTGTGATGCATCGATTGGGGGGCTGGGGGTGGGGGTGGGGGCGGAGACTTTCCCTAGGTCTCATTTCTCCTCTGTCCCCAGAAGGTCCCTGTGTGTGTCTCAGGCAAATGCCGGGATGGCCTGACTGTCCCATGCCGACTCCCCATTATTGCAGGATGCCAGAGGCCAAGCCTGGGCAAGCCTCACCTCTGCCTGGAGAGCCCCTGAGATCGTCAGTGTGGGTGGCATTTGGACAGAATCCCCTGTGTGCCCTGCAGGGATGGCCCCAGGGGTTGTCAGCCCCTGACCTTGCACACCCTCCTGCCTGGGCCAGCCCCACCAGGCCCCTGATGCCAGAAGATGACGATGTGCGCAGAAACCCACCCTGTGGGCTGCCCACATCCGAGCCCCCCTGGTATTTCTGGAATGTAAATAAAGAGGGTGTTTCCCTGACATATGCTCCACCTGTGCTGTCCCTGATGTACCCCCCCGCCGCCCATGACCCAGGTAGAGGTGGGGCCTGGCTGCCCAGCCTGTCACACATACACCCCTTTGTTTCAAGCTGTGCTACAAAGGGAGCCAGGGTCAGCATGCTCCAACCACCGCAGCCCCGCCCCAGTAGACCCTGACCCTTTCTTCCAGGCACAAGGAGCACGGCCGTCCCTCCCAGGACCCTCTGCTGGGTCTCCGTTTGCCTCAGAGCAAGGCAGGCCCTCATGGGGGTGGGAAGCCACTGGCTTTGTTCCAGAGCAACCTGCCAGTGGTGTGGCCCAGTGACAGGAGTTGGCAAGGGTGTTGGAGGCTTTCTGTCCCCTAAATGTCATGCACCTCATTACGTTTCCATTGTGGCCCTCCCAGCCAGCTTGTCTGCTGTGCTCAGGCTAATCCTGCACATTGAGGCTTGATGGGCCGAGGGAGCGCCCTTCGGCACCCGGCCGCACCTGTCAGTCACTGCAGAGAGACAGCGCTGACAGTGACAGGCAGGGCCCTGCATTGTGCTGGGGCTTTAGCGGTGGTTAATCTCGTGTCTTCCTTAAGAAAACATCACTTAGTCTACCCGCCCGGGAGCCCTGGATGGGACCCTGCTTGTCAGTGAACAAAGGAATGTCTTTGCACCTAATGGGCCTAGGGGAGCCTCAGACACTCGCTTGCTTGGTGTGAAGCGTGTGCAGGAGCTCTCAGACGCCCAATTAAGATGCCGAGTGCAGGGCTGGGCCAGTGCCCTCTTGACAGGTGCGGCGAGAGATCAGCCGTGTCCCATTTAACGCACGGTTGGCGGCGGGCCCCTGCCTTGGAAGGTGCAGGGAAGGCTCCCCTCTGCACTGGGATGAGGTGTTCCTCTGCCTGGGAGGCGAAGGGCGAGGTCTGGGGAGGGAGGTCAGCTAACGTAGCTGATCTCCTGGGGGTGTCAGAAGAGGCCCCTTGGAGCTGGGCTGGGCCCCTGCCATGGGACAAACAAGGAACTTGAAATGGCTTGGTTGCTTTTCATGATGGTAGAAATATGCAGCCCATGTGGGAGAACACAGCACACACCAGACAGTCTCTGGGGCGAGGACTTTCCACCTCCCTGCTCACCCCTCGAGTCAGCCAGAACGCCAGCCCCATGTCCATGACCCCACAGCCCCCCACTACCGGTCGTTTTCTCCAGGCACCCTTTTTCCCTAGAAAGGACCTCGGCCCAGCACACTTGCTATGTCTGTAATGGCTACTGTCTCCATGCTGTGTCTGGCCGGTTCACTCAGCTTGCGCCTTCCTCTAGGAAAGGAAGAGGCCCCTTGGAGCTGGGCCCTGCCATGGGACAAACAAGGACACCCCCCAGGAGATCAGCTATGTTAGCTGACCTCCCTCTGCAGCATCCACGGTGTTGTGCCCTGCCAGCCTCATTACCTAGTCATGCGGGCATTCAGAACAGCTCTTGAGGGATGTGGCCTGTGTGGCCCTGAGGCTCCACAGACCTTGTCCAGGAGGCCTCAGGCCTGCATGGGGGCCCACGCCTTCCTGGTAAACTGTGGGCAGAGGCCTGGCCCAGTTCACCACCAGTGGGCATTCCATGCAAAAGTCTGCCACAGAAGGCCCAGCACTGGCAACTGCCATCACCTGGGCCACCTTCCGGGCCATGCTGCTCTGGCTATGGGGTTCAGTATCCTGAATGTCCCACATGCCCCCACTGCCCTGGAGGGGCCTAGGGATGACAGCTCAAGGTCTCATGCCCAGCATTCAGGCAGGTCACACATTTGGGTCTCAAGTCTGAGCAAGAGTGTGGGGAGCAGGGCAGATGTGTTAGGCCACAGTGGTTTTGTTCTGCATGTCCCAGGGATTGCCTGGCTCCAGACCCACTGTGTGACCCAAGCCCCCTCCCTGGGCCCAGCCCTTCCCTGTGCCCCTCCTCCCAAGGAGCTCAGGGAGGGGCCAGAGCAGCACTGGCCAGGTGCTCTCCACTTGACTCTAGGGCTGCCTTCCTGCCATCTTTGCATGTTTTTATGGTGCAGTGAAAATAGGATTTTAATTTCCCAGATTGCTTGGTGTAACCTGTAATTCCCCCTGGCAATGTCTGGCACACTTCTGTCTATGGCTCCAGATTTTGCAATGATGTAGGGGTGGGGGGTTGGGGAGGATTGCTGCTGCTCAGGGGCCAAGCCATACCTTCCCTGCCTCACCCTCTGCTGTGAAGAGAGGCAGGTCACCTCTGGTCACCTACTACCCCTCTCCTTCCCCCCGCCAGCCCCCCTTCCAGTGGTCCTGAGGCCCCCAGGAAGGTGGGTGCACAGAGAAGGGAAAAGTTATTATGAAGGGCTGGACCCAGGACCTAAAGGACTCAGCAAGGGAGGGGCAGGCTGGACCTGAGGCAGACATTTGGAACTGATGGAGGGGGCATCAGCCCACAGAAGGTAGCCCAGATGTTCAGCCTGCAGGCCCTCCAAACCCTCCATAGGTTGCTGATGCCCTGCCCCTCCCCACCAGCATTTCACAGCCCTGCTGGGACTCCAGCAGCTAGTGGGGAATACCCTCTCTACACGCCCCTCAGCCATGTTTTCACATGGTTGGGGAGGCCCTCACTGGTGGAGCTGCCCCATGAGAAACAGCTTGGCATCAGGTGGCACCTGTGGTTCAGTATCAGTGCCTGTGGCCTTGGGCTCAGGCCTGCCCCTGAGGTCCCTGGGGTGCCTCCCCTTACCTGGTGCTGGCAGTAGCTCAAAGGTGTGACCAATGCCCCAGGCTGTGGCCCACCCCCCAGCCAGAAGCAGACCCTCAGCCCTGGCTGGATGCTGCATACAGAGCTGTCAGGACCTGCTGCAGAACAGGCAGTCCAGGGCCCTGCAAAAAAAGGATACCCAAGTCAAGGGGCAGTATGCTCATTAGAAACAGTGCCATCTCCAGAGACTTAGGGCTACCAGGCCATGTCACTGAGCCCTCCAGACCCTGTTCAGGCTCCAGGTGCCTGGCTCATTCTGGTCAGGGGGCTGCAGGGCTAATGGCTCCACATGGGGAAGCACCCATGTAGGCATCTAGTTCTTACAAGTATGTCATGAGAGGTTCCTCTATGCTGGGCTAATGGTAGAGGGTCCAGGCCAGTTTGGGGGTAGGCTGCCAGGGGCCATTCCTGTCTCCCCAAGTTGGCCCACTCAGATCCCAGCCAAGCGTCCCAGGCCCAGACTTTTCCCACCCATCTCTGTGTCCCTCTGGGAGCCACCACCCCCACCCCTCTCTACCCTGGGCCTCCTGAATGCCCCTTCCTTCCATCCACCCACGTTCTTCCTTGTCCATGCCTACTGTTCCCACTTGGCTCACCCTTGGGTCCTGGTCAAGGGGTACACAGGGGCCATGGTGGCTGGTCACTGCTAGAGACAGATTGAGAGCTCCCCCCCACCCCCCGTCTCCCTCCCCAAGGTGAGCAAGCGGCAGTAGGGTGTTCTCTGTCTGAAGCAATTCTTGATCCAGAAGGTGAGGGGGCTTGCATACTTGGCATCCTCTGGGGCCTAAGCTGGGCCTGGCTCTTGGGGGGAAGCCCCCCAGCCTCAGAGGAAGCTGCTCACTCCTGGCCCCAAACTCCCAGGCTGTGGACTCTGGCCTGATGTGGGGGCAGTGACATGAGGGGGCATTTCCCTCACCTCAGGCCAAGCTGTACTGGCACAGAGACCAGAATCAGGGACAGGGCAGGGGGTGTAGTCATCCCAACACAAGACCAGATGTCCCTCCACTGGGGCCACCTGCAGGCCTGAACACTGCCAGCCTTTAGCCTTATGCCATCAAGGACCCCATTACCCGCCCACTCAGGGCCCTGACCCTCAGCTGACAGGCCACCCGGTGTAGGGAGCTAGCTGACCACCTTCAGGATGTGTCACAGAGCCCCAAGCTGCAGCCCCACGCCCTCTTGGTGGGGGTCACAAGCACTCTGGGCTGAGAAAATGGCCCCTACAGCCTTTGGGATGGAGGCCTGCTTCTGTCTACCCCTTCTTCTCTTCCTCTCCTTCCCCCATCTTCCCTCCCTTGACCCTCCCACTCCTCCCCATCCTCATCAGGTTTCCCTTGATGCCAGTGCCAGCAGCTGCCTTGTAGAGGAAGCCCAGAGCCAGACGATAGGCCTCATGGCCCCACCCTTATTTCTTCCTTCCTCTGCCACCATCTTAGACCTGGGCTTTCTTGCTGGATCCTGACTATTCCTGGGAACTGCCTTAGGTCCATCCTGTACCAGGCAGGGGTATCAAGAAATAAATGCCTTGGATGCCACCCTCCTGGGGCAGGGAGGGGCGGAGGAATGGGACACAGGCTCTGCCCACCCCAGGCCCCTCTGCACACTCAGGATGAGGCAGGTGCTTGGCGCTCCACGTGAGTGGCTTCTCTGCTGGGCTTTTCCACAGGTGTGTGGGGGGCTTCCCCCAAAGTTGTGCATACACCAGCTCTGTGCTGCCCACTGCCCAAGCCAGGCATCCCAGCTCCAACAGGATGGGACTGTGGTGGAGCCAAGCCGCCAGGTGCCCCCCAAAAAGGCTGGTGAAGGAGGGAGCTGCACGGGTACCTTTGGGGCAGGCCCAGCCACAAGCTGTGGAGATAACGAGGCTAGTCTCTTAAGATTCTTCAACAGGCAAGAACTGTCAAGATTGATAATTGGGAGAACTGAAAGAGATGGCAGTTCACCCATGCAGGCCAGGTTGCACCTGTGAGTGTGGAGGGGCTAGTGCCCATTCCCCCCTCCATCCCATTCCGTTGGGGGACCCACACCCAGTGCTCCTTGGGCCTCACCTTAGGCTGCAGGGCCAGCCTCTCTGCCCAGGAGCTGTGACCGGTGTCACTACTTCCTGTTTCCAGACCCCTCCATGATGGCGAAAGTTTGCCAAAGGCCAAGGACATGCAGCAGACATCCTGGGCTCACACAGGCCACAGACAGCACCCACCTCAGGCTAGCAACATGACTGATGGAAACAAGAGTGACAATAGCTGTGCCACCCACTGTCAGGGAGCCAGGGTCTCCTAGGGGGGCAAACTTGCTCCAGCTGATGCTCTGGTTCTCTGGGATAGCCCTGGGAGGGAGGACACAGGATTTTGGGACCATTTTACAGCTGCTGCTTCTTGCACTTCCCCGCAGAACCCCTTTGAGCAGGTCTGGCTCGCCACCCTTTCTCCCTTGTGCCCACTCCTCCCCCATCCGCCGGCCTTTGCTGCACAGCCCAACCCTGGCTGAGCTCTCGGGTTACTGGTCTCTCCACCCGAGGGCTCTGGGAGCTCTGCACGGCCTGGTTCCCGGCCAAGCACCTGTGCCTTCAAGGGCAATGAAGAGGCTGTTGCGTCAGCCCATGGGGCCCAGCAAAGCATCTTAGAGCTGAGCCCATCTAATCCCAGCCCCAACGTGGTTTACGGTGCTTGGGTTTCCCTAATCCCGAAACCTAAGCCAGGGTCCCAGCAGCCGTCCCAACGCCATCTGAAAGGGCAGCAAGAGGACCCCCTCCTATGTGCCTGTGTTTGAGGCTGACCTCCTGGGACAGGGCAGAGCGCTGGGCACTCAAGGGTGAAAATCCAACTCTGATGAACCTGGGTGGAGCTCAGGAAACAACCAAGCCCTCTGCTGCCTGGCTGGTCCTGCTCCGGCCTCTTCCCAGGCAGGAAATCTAAAGCCAGCGGCCACAGCAAAAAGACTGGTGAGGCAGGCCCAGCTCAAGACCGCCGAGGTTCTGGCCTATAGAGTTTCACAGGACAGTGATCCGGGCTTGCGGTTCCACAAAATTAAGTTTTTTTTTTTCTAATAAAATCAGGATATCTGGCTTATAACTCATGATCAAATAACACCAAATGCTTGGGAATAAAGTAGAACCATAAACAAGAGATGGTGTGACCTGGTTACACAGCAGCTGGGTGTCAAGAGCCAAGTAGGCCCAGCTCCCTGCCTTCGCCACTGGCCACTTCCCCAGCCAGGGCTCTCAGGCACTGGACACCAGGCACACGGGTGTGAGCACCCCAGCACAGGGCACCCCGTAGTCTCCCTTTTTATAATTTTATTAGTGAGGCATGCAGGCCATGTGTGGTGAGAACAGTTAATGGTGCCTTGTGGTCTTTAGCATCTTTGAAGAATTTTCATACCTATAAATTTCCCAAAGCAGATGTAATTAGCTCCTAAGCTACCAGGGTCAAGATATGGGACAGAATGTGAGGAGATCAAAGCAACGTCCAGATGTGTTTTCTTGGGGCCTCCCACTTGATGAGTGAGACCGATGCCTAGACCCCCCAAAAGTCCCCATGGGGTGCACTGGTGCAGCCAGGGCACAGGCATGCCGCCATCCTCCTCACTGAAGCCTCAGCACCAGGTCCCTGCCGTGGGAGAGGGTGGATAGGAAGCAAAGACCTCCATGCGGCTTCAATGGCTCATTGTTCTGCCCTTGGTGGCTGGAATTGGGCTGAGTGATTATAATAATAAAGTCCTAACAATCAGCCAGTGGTTAGGTTTCCATAGCTTGGGGAGTATTTGATTTTCAAAGTCTTCAGCAGGGGAGATGGTGTATAAATGGAGTGTGTTGTTCACATCAGCCTGTTCTTTGGAAGTCAGGGTCCATCCAGCCCCTTATTTCCCTCAAAAGATGCTTACCTGTCGATTCCCCCAATGCCCAGGCACATCAGGGAGGGAGGCTTACCAGGAGGCCCAGGCACAGTATGAGTCCTGCCTTCACCAGCTCAAACAAGCCCTGACTCCCACCCCACCCTCTGAGGGCTGCTACAAAGAACAAATGCCTACAGTGGAGGCACTCAATGAGTTGGGTGGCTCATCTTACTCCTGCCTTGTACTCTCTCCCACAACACACATCTAGCCCTTAAGCCATGGCCCATGCTGTTCCCACAGCCCAAAACTGGGCCTCCACCTCTGTCCTGGCTAACTTCCCCTCCTTAGTTAAGATTCAGTGCAGAAAGACTTTCCTGGCACCTGGTAAGGGGCCTGCTTATGGCTCCCATGAAATGCTGTTTATCTCTCACCCCTAAAAAGCCTCCCTTATTCACATCTTTTTCCCCAGTACAAAGCCTTGCACATAATAGGTGCTCAAAGCACAGCTGTCAAGTGAACATTAGCATGAACTATTTATGTTATATTTTCAATACCAAGATTTCCACAATGCTCTGCTCTGTGAGATCTGAGATCTGAGGATGTGTGCTCTATACACACTGTGCATCCCTGGGAAAGAGATTACAGCTTAGAACCTGACCCAACTTACTTCAGTTTACCTCCTCCTGGTTCTAACATTCCAGGGCTGCAAGAGATAAACAGAACACCAGATTTTCTCCAAGCATTTCATCAGGCACCATATATCTTAATTACAAAGGCAGGCACAGCAGGATTGGTGCCTATAACATAAATGTAAGGAGGGGCTGGCCTAAGTAGTGACTGGGCAGCTTATATAGGGTTCACTTGCTATAGTTAATAGTGATCAGCTCTAGACAAAATCGAAAAGGTAACTATCTGAAGGCACTACACAACAAAAAAATAAAATAGCAGAAACTAGAGGGAATCCAATCTTTGAAAGGAGAGAAATCTACTGAGTGAGGTTCATATTTATGCTGCTTTTCCCCTGAGGGTCTTCTCCAGGGTATGGCATGGGTGCCTGAAATATGAGTAGAAAGCTATAACCCTATTGACTTGATGTTCCAGAGAACAGAGTTTGGGTCAGCCAGAGCATCTCGAAATGAGGAAGAAAATCCATGAAAATGTGCATATAAACTCCCCTCAGATCCTTGGTTGAGTCCTGGACTGCATATGTATGAGTGAGACTCAAGGGGTCCAGGAGAAAGATAACAGCTGAGGAGGTATGTTAGCTATTGCCTACCACAAAGGAGAGAGAGTGTGTGGATCTCAAGATCTGCCAAGTTATGGAGACGGTGCAAACACCACAGGCTCTCCATAGAAACCTCAGAAAGTCCATGCCTTAGGAGAAAAAATTATGTTCCAGGATAAAAGGGTCTGTGAAATTAGGACTAAGGGCAGAAGTGCAACAGATCTACCCTAACAAATTTATTTATTTATTTATTTATTTTATTATTATTATTTTTTTACCCTAACAAATTTAAAACTAAGCTTTCAAAACTTCAATATTGTCTTAGCCGAGGCCAGGTCCCGGTGCGCTCGTCCCCGGCGTTCGGTGGTATGTGTCTTGTCCCGAAGCCAGGTCAGCAGGGCGGAGAATCATCTTGGGTTCTTTTCCTGAGGGAAGGAGAGAAAACAGGGCAGGAAGAGGGACGCACAGAGAGTAAAGACACAACACACACTTTCGATCAGGCAAGAAAGAGAGCTTTATTCAGAAAACTGTCTCTTATAAAGGTTTCAAGGTGGGAAAACAAGGCAGCTGACCCAGGTCAGTTGCTAGGAAACAGGGTCAAGGGATTAAGACTGGAGTAAAAGAGGAACCAGACCAAAGTGTTCTAGCACAGCGCCTGAGGGGCCGATACCACCCTGCCTGCAGGCGGTTGATCTTTGCTCTTCTGGCTTCTCCTCTGACAGGGAGTGGCGCTCCCCTGCCTATTTTGCAACTCCCCACAGGGAGTGACAAATCCGGCTAGCAAATGGCCAAGGAGCTGAGATCTTTGCCGCTTCCCACACAATATGGAACAAAAA
>NC_043713.1:62119794-62207586 GCF_006229205.1 Suricata suricatta | reverse complement strand
AACTAGTTGGTACCTAACCTTCTAATTTCTGTATAAGTCTAATTACATGAAATAGAAGTGGGGGTTTTGATTTTTTACTTTGCTTTTCTGTTTGGAGTATCATTGAAACTACTGTATTGTAAATGACGGAAAATAACTGCATATGTTAAAAAAATAAATTGTATAAAAAAATAGAAAAATAACTTGGTTGAAAAAAAAACAAAAAAACCAAACCTCAACATGCTTCAGAAGAAAACAATCCAAAGGCCCTACCAACTGCCATTTGTAATGTCCAGAATGCAATAAAAAAGTTTACTAGATGGGCAAGAAACATGAAAATATGATTCCCAGCCAAGAAAAGAAGCAATATTGAAAACAGCCCCAAGATGATTCAGATGTTGAATTAAAATTTAAAACAGATATTACAAATATGTTTAAGTACTCAAAGGTAAAAATAGTCACAATGAATGAATACAGGAGATCTCAGCAGAGAAATGGCAAAGAGAATAAAATGGAAATACTACAGCTGAAAAATACAACAAATGAAATGCAACTGGATGGACTTTAACTGGTCTTAAGAACAGACTGGAGATGACAGAAGGAAGGGTAAATGAGCTTGAAGGCAGAGACAAGAGACAAGAGAAGTAAAGTGGACCAGAGAGACCATATTAGAAAGTCTATTATAATGGTGGCTGAGAAGAAGAAAAGAGAGAGAATGGGGCAGAAAAAAATCTAAAGAAGCAATAACCTAAAATGTAATGAATTTTGGATCAACTTGCACATGCAAGATCTCAGCAAATCTCAAGCAGTGTAAACATGAAGAAAACACAACAAGGCACATCATGGTCAAACTCTGAAAACTTTGAAAGAAGCCAGAAGGATAAGGACACACCACACATCTGACTTTATATCAGAAAAAATGTAGATCAGAAGCAATGGAACAAAATTTATGTGCAGAAAAAAAAGCCATCCCAGGAAATCTATGTGCAGTAAAAATATTCAAAAACAAGGGAGAAATGAAGACGTTTAAATGACAGCTGAAAATAATTCTTCAGCTGACTGACACTGCAAGAAATGCAACAGGAAATTCTTCAGGCTGATGGGAAATTACACCAGATGGAAGCTAGGATTGACAGAAAGCAAAAAAGAGTACCGGATATGGTGAATATGTATGTAAATATAAAATGTGAAATTTTCCCTTTTCTTATTTTCTTTAAAAGACCCTGATTACTTAAAACAAGGATTATAACAATGTACAATTGAATTTATATGAATGAAAAACATTAACAGCAAAAAGGTGGTTACAAATGGACTTACACAGTTATAAGTTTCTTATACATAACGTGAAGTGGTACAATGTTAACTCTAAGTAGATTACGGTAAATTAAAGATTCATATTATAAACTCCTAGAGGAACTAGTAAATACAATACAAAGAGGTACAACTAAAAATTCAATAAGGGTGCCTGAGTGACTCAGTCTGCTAAGTGTCTAGCTCTTGGTTTCAGCTCAGGTCATAATCTCAATTTGTGATCTTGAGCCCAACACTGGGTTCCATGCTGAGCATGGAGCCTGCTTAAGATTCTATTACTCCCTCCTCCTCTGCCCCTCCCCTATTTTCCCACACAGGTACAAGCTCGCTCTCTCTCTTTCTCTCTCTCTCAAAAATAAAAATAAAAAGCTAATAGAGTAGTTAAAATGAAATAGTAAAAAACTTGATAAACTCAATAGGAAGCAGAGAAGGAGGAACAGGAACAGAAAAAAAAAAAAGGAAAGAATGAAGAGATGGGACAAATAAGAACAAATAGGAAAATGGTAGGCCTAAACCTCACCAAACCACATTAATATCAATAATTACATAAATAGGTGGATTAAATCCTCCATGTAAAAGGCAGAGATTACCATATTTGATTTTAAAAAGCAAAATCTACCTATATGTTTTCTACAAGAGATACCTCTATGTAGAAAGACACATCTAGGCTGAGAATAAACAGATGGAAAAGAGATACCCAATCCAAAAGTCAAGCATTAGAAAGCTGATGTGGCAATATGAAGTTCAAACAACACAGAGTGCAAGAGAAGGAATTTCACCAAAGACAGATGTGGTTATTTCATCAGGATAGCATAACAATCATAAACATGTATGCACTTAATAACAGAACTGTAAAATTAAAATGAGAAACAGACAAATCCATAATCATAATTAGAGATTTTAACCTGTTTCTCAGCAACTGACACCACAACTAGAAATATTTCAGAAGAGTTGAACAACATTATCAACCACTTAAACCTACTTGACATTAAAGAACACATGCCCAATAACTATGGAAGAGAGTGTCTTTCCCCCCCACCCCAACAGAAAGCCACTTAATTTTCTCCTATAGTCTAATGAGTAACTTATTAAATTTTAATAACATTTTAAAGATATACTTTACATATGAGAAATTGTACCCATTTAAAGGTTACAATTTCATGTTTTGACAGATGTATATACTCAGGAAGCCACCCCAACAATCAAGATATAGAACCTTCCACCCCCCACAAAATACTTCCTTATGCCCCTTTCTACCTTTTCTGTCCCTCTACTTCCTGCTCCAGGCCACCACTGATCAGTTTTCTATCCCTATTGATTAGTTTGCATTTTCTATCAATGGATTCATACAGTATATGCTCCTCTGCTCTGATTTCTTTCGCTCAGTTGTGTAACAGTATCTGGTTCCTTTTTTTCTTAGAGACTGTGTTCCATAGTGTAGATGTACATTTTGTTTATCCATTTACCTATTGGACATTTGGGTCATATTTGGCTGTTATTAGTGAAGCTGCAATGAATGTTAATGGACAATTTTTTGTGTAGATATGTTTTCATTTCTCTTGGATGTGAATTTAGGAGTGAATCGCTTAGTTATATGGTGGGTATATGTTTAACATTATAAGAATGCTGGGGCGCCTGGGCGGCTCAGTCGATTGAGTGACTCTTGATTTTGGCTCAGGTCAGGATCCCAGGGTTGTGGGGTCAAGTCCCACGTAGGGCTCTGTTCTGAGCATGGAGCCTGCCTAAAATTCTCTCTCTCTCCCTCTCTCTCTCCCTCTCTCCCTCTCTCTCTCTCTCTCTCTCTCTCTCTCTCTCTCACAACAATAGCAACAATAAAAACATTGTAAGAACGCCAAAGAGTTTTTCTGAAGTGATTGTACCAGATTCCCACCATCATTCTTCACATTTGTTTTATTTTTCACATTCTTTGCAAGCAAACATGGGATTTTCACCAAGTAGAGCACACACAGACAAAACCACATTTTAAAAAATCACAAAAAGATATCTTGAAAATCTCTCAAATATTTATAAATTAAACAACATACTTCTAAATAACCCAAGGATCAAAGAACTCACCAGAGAAATTGGAAAATATTTTGAACTGACTAGTAATAAAAACATAACACATCATTGTTTCTGGGATGCAGCTAATGAAGTGATTAGAGGCAAATGTATAGCTTTAAATATTTGTGTTAAGAAATACTTATGCAAAAAAGAAAACTACTTGTGTTTTAAAAAATACGTATGTTCATGACCCCTGACTCATGCAACCTTCTAAAGAAAGCAGCAGCAGCAGAAGAGTAAATACAGACCACAGGAAAGAGGATGGAAATAATAAACATAAAAGTGAAAATCAGTCACAGAAAATAAATTATAATCAATAAAATAAATGTTGGTTATTTGAAAAAAAAAAACCCACCAATACCAAGGATGAGAGAAAAAGCATTGTTACAGAGTCTACAAGCATTAAAAATAAGGCAATATTATGAACAATTTAATTTGCTAATTTGGGCAATTTAAAAATGGACAGATTCCTTAACTTACACAGGAAGAAGTAGAAAATATTAAAAGCTCCACATCTATTAAAAGAATTAAATTCTTCATTACAAACTATTCCATAAAGAAAACTCCAGGCCCATAGAGTTTCACTGATGAATTTTGTCAAAAATTTAAGGAAGAAAATAATAATGGCAAAATACACCAGTTATTTCAGCAAATAGAGGAAGAAGAAATGCTTCCCATCATTTTATGAGGCCAGGGTTATTTTGATATCAAAATCTGACAAAGGCATTCTAGGAAAAGGAAATTACAAACCAGTATCCCTCAAACACTTAGATGCAAAGGTCTTCAACAAAATATGAGCAAGCTGAACCCAGAAATACATACAAAGAATTCATTATTGCCAAGAGAGATCTATCCCAGGAATGCAAAGTGGTTTTGCATTCAACATACCATCAATGCAATTTATCACATTAGAAGAAAAAAAATACTGTGATCACAGCAACATATAGAGTAAAAGCATTTGACCAAATTCAACACTTGTTTATGAAAAAACAAAACTCTGAAACTTAAGACTGAAAGGAAACACCCTCAACCTGATAAAAATGCATCTATGAAAAACAGCTGCAGCTGACACCAGACTTGATGATCAGAGACCAAACATTTTCCTTCTAAGATTAGAAATAGGTCAAGGATGCCTACTCCTACCACTTTACTGAACATTTTTACTGAAAGTTGTGGCCACTGCAACAAAGTAAAAAAAATCAGATAGTTATATGTATGTATATGTGTGTATGCATATATACATTTTATATAGATATAAATTTACAAATGTCATATACATAAAAAAGCACATTGTTTTATTTGTAGATGACAGGGTCATGTACATAGAAAATCCTAACGAAATTATAAAGCAACTACTAGAACTAATAAGTGAATTTAGAAAGAGCTCAAAATAACATGTCAATTTCATTTTTTTACATACTAGCAAAGAAAAAATAGACTCTGAAAAAATGTTAAAGTACTATTTACAATAGCATCAAAAGCCATAAAATGCTTAGGGATAAATTTATACATGCAAAACTGTGCACTGGAATCTGTAACAATTTCTGAAAGAAATTAATGAAGACCTAAAAAAGCAAAGAGATATAATCTGTTCATGAATTGGAAACTTGATATTAAGAAGTTCCCTATCCAAACTTATTTATAGATTCAACACGATCCTAATAAAAAAATTTCATTAGAAATTGACAATCTGATTTTTCACAGAAATTGAGAAGTTGATTCTAAAACTTGCATGGAAGTGTTAAAAGAACTATAATAGTTAAAATAGTTTTGCAAAGGCAACACAAAATTGGAGGACTTAACGATCTGATTTCAAGTCTTACTCTAAAGCTACACACAATTAGTAAGACAGTATGTTTCTTGCCTAAGGACAAAGATCAGCGGAACAAAGTAGAGGGTCCAGAAGTAGAAGCACACAAATGTAGTAATTGGAAAAGTGCCAGCGTAATGTAGTTGGGAAGAGGATAGTTTTGTTTTGTTTTGTTTTTGTTTAACAAACGGTGCTAGAAAATGGAATGTCCATATGGATAAAATGAATTTCAACTTGTAACTCTCATCATACACAAAAATGGATTCAAAATACCCATAGACCCACGTGTAAACACTAAAAGAATAGGACTTCCAGAAGTACACATAGGAAAAAAAATTCATGATGTTAGGGTAGCTAAGTTTTTAGGGTGCAAAGAGCACTAGCCTCCACACTGTGAAACTTCTGCTCTTCAAAGGATGCCTTTAAGAAAACGAATAGGCAAGTGACAGACTGAGAAGACATATAATAATACACATATCTGACAAACACTTTTAAATTCAGAATGCATGAAAAACTTATAAATTAATAAAAGATGACAAACAACCACATAAAAGCATGGACATCATTAGTTATCAGGGAAATCAAAACCACAATGAAATACACTCCATTCCTGCCAGAATGATTACAATTAACAAGACTGACAATACCACATGTTGATGAGGATGTGGAGCAATTGAAATTCTCATGCATTGCTAGAGGAAGTGTAAAAGTTCAGATACTTTGGGGAGCGCCTGGGTGACTCAATCAGTTGAGTGTCCAACTTCGTCTCAGGTCATGATCTCACTGTTCGTGAGTTCAAGCCTCATGAGCAGCATGGAGTCTGCTTTGGATTTTCTGTCTCCTGCTCTCTGCCCCTCCCCCACTCGCGCTTGCATTCCCTCTCTCTCTCTTTCAAAAATAAACATTTAAAAAAATTTTAAATGTTTCAGATACTTCAGAAAACTTTTAACAGCTTCTTAAAGTTGACTATATACCTGCCCCATGACCCAGCAAGTCCAATCCTAGATATATCCCCCAAAGAAATGAAATCCTATGTCCACAAAAAGAACTTATTCAAGAATGCTCATGCTTTATTCATGATAGCTCCAAACTAAAAACCCATGTGAATATCCATTAACAAGAGAATTGAACAAATTGCGTAGTCATGCAATGGGGTGCCACATAGCAATAAAAACAAATGAGACCCATGCACCTAGAACATAGATGAATCTTATAAATACTAGGTCAGGCAGAGTCCATGCTATAGGATTCTACACGTAAGAAGTTCCAGAATGGGGCGGGGGGGGGGGGGGCGGGGTGCCTAGGTGCCTCAGTCATTTAAGCATCAGACTCTTGATCTCAGCTCAGGTCTTGATCCCAGGGTTGTTGAGTTCAAGGCCCACGTTGGGCTCCACTCTGGGAATGAAGCCTACTTAAAAAAAAAAAAAAAAGCTCCAGAACGGGCAAAATAAAGCTATGCAATAGAAACCAGAACAATGTCTATGAGGAGTGGAAGCACTTTCTGGGTAACAGAATGTTCTATAGCTTAATTTTGTGGTGGTGGTAGCTTACTGTGCAAAATTTGTGTAACAGTGCTTTTCAAATCTGTATTATTTTGTTGAAGTAAATCTTAACTCAATTTAAAAAGAGAGAGAAAGAGAGGGACCTGGGTGGCTTAGTTGGCTGAACATCTGACTTCAGCTCGGGTCATGAGTTCACAGTTCTTGATTTGTAGCCCTACGTCACCTCCCTCTCTCTCTCCACCCCTCCCTCCCCTCTCAAAAATAAACATTAAAGAGAGAGAGAGAGAGAGAGAGAGAGAGAGAGAGAGAGACGGAGTGAGAGACAATAAATAAATATAAGAGAGAGAGAGAAGAGAGAGAGGAGAGAGAGAGAAGAGAGGAGAGAGAGAGAGAGAGAGAGAGACATGGAAAGAGAGAGAAGGGCAATGTAAAGAAATGGATAGGGGCACCTGGGTGGCTCAGTCAGTTAAGCGTTCAACTCTTGCTTTCAGCTCAGGTCATGATCTCAGTTTCCTGGGTCGGGCCCCCTGTCAGGCTCTGCACTGACAGTGTGGAGCTTGCTTGGGATTCTCTCTCTCTTCCTCTCTCTCTGCCCCTCCCCCATGCACACTGTGTGTGTGTGTCTCTCTCTCTCAAATAAATAAGTACAGTTTAAAGAGAGAGAAAAAAAAAGAAACTGACAAAGACAACAATAATTTCCAAAAGCTTGTTTTAGTTCAGGCTGCTATAAGAGAATACCATAGACTGGATGTTTTATAAACCACAGAAATTTATTTCTCACAGTTCTGGATGGGAAATCCAAGATCAAGGCACTAGCAGATCTGATGTCTGGGAGGAGCTACTTTCTGATTTATAGAAATCTGGCTGACTTCTCCCTGGACCCTCACATGGCAGAAGGAGTGAGGGAGCTATGTGGGGTCTCTTTATAAGGGCATTAATCTCATTCATGAGGGCTGCAAAGGCCACATCTCCTAATACCATCACATCGAAGGTTAGGATTTCAATGTATGGATTTTAGGGGGAGACGAATATTCAGTCCATAACAATGAAGCACAAGGAACCCACAAGGGCACCAGGCTCAGATGCCCAGCCACCTGGCTAAGTTGGAATGGTCTCTGAGGCATCCGTGCCAATCACAGGGCACCCCCATACCAACAGGATGGGAACAGACCCCTTTCTGGAAAGTGGGACCTTTCAGAAGGCACAAAAGGATTCAGCTCTATATTTTTAGGGAAACTTTTGGTTGAATGAGAAAGGTGGTGGCTGAATAGAGAAAAACTGGCATTCCTGTTTCTGGGCTCAGACATCTATCAGTGGGCTTTAGGAAATACCCCTGATGAAGGTCCAGGTGCCAGGAGCACAAATAGTCTTCAGAGGCTGACAGTCCTCAAGCAGCTGGCACCACCTTTCTTGGGTAGCAGGTCCCTGCTTCCTTGTTGTCCCCCTGCTCTGGGGACACAGAGCCAACATCAACCCTGAACACTTCAGAGCCAAAGTTCTTGTTCCAATGCCCCTTGCCTGACCACTGCTGCTGGGCTTCCTCATTCAAACATTCACATCCAGCATCTGACACAAGTGGGTGCATTTCCAAAGGAGGGGCTACAAGCCATCCCTCAGGCAAGTCTTGGCTTTCATGAAGCCTAGCTTCTCCATCTGTGAAATGGGCTGACTCCTGCCTTCATCATCCAATGAGAACCTTGAGTTCACGTGCTGGGCATTTGGCGGGCTCAGCAAAGTTAGCTCACCTCACTGTGTGGATGAAAAGGCAGCAATGGTCCTGTTAAGAACCCAGCACACAGGGAAGTTAAAATCATTTATATATATATATATATATATATATTTCAAGATCAATGTAATATATTGTATCAATATAAAGAAATAAAGAAACAGGGTCAACTCAATTGATATAGAAAAAGCATTTGACAAAATGCAATACTTCTTCATGATACAACATTCAATAAAACTAGGAATAGAAGGACACTTCCTCAATGTGATAAAAGCCATATGCAAAAAACCCACAACCAACATCACACTCAATGGTCAAAACTGAAAGCTTTTCCTCTAAGATCAGGAACAAGACAAGGATACCTGTTCTTGCCACTTCTATTCAACCTAGTGCTAGAAGTCCTAGCCAGAGTAATAAGGCAGGAAAGAGAAACAAAGGGATTCAAATTGTAAAGGAAGAAGTAAAATTATCTCTGTTGACAGATGACGTGATCTTCTACGTAGAAAACTCTAAAAATTCCACAAAAACACTGCTAGACCTGCCTTATAAATGCACTTTCAAAGTTTCAGGATACAAAATCAATACACAAAAATAGGCTGTATCCCTATACACCGATCACAAACAATCTGAAAAGGAAATTAAGAAAACAATCCTTACATCAAGCAGAATAAAATATAAGGGAATAAATTTAACCAAAAAAGCAAAAGGCTTGCACACTAAAAACTACAAAACGTCACTGAGAGACCCATTAAAGACCTAAATAAGCGGGAAGACATTTCCATACTCACAGACCGGAAGACTTAATATTACTGGAATACGTATACTATACAGATCAAAGTTATATACAGATTGAATGCAATTACCAAAATCTCAACAGTGTTTTTCTTTTTTTTTAGAAATAGAAAAACTGGTCATAAAAATACAAATTTTTGGAATCTCAAAATCCCCAAATAACCAAAATAATGTAGGAAAAAAAGAATGAAATTGGAGGACTCACACTTCTTGATTTAAAAACTTATCATGAAGCCATAGTAGTCAAGACTGACATAAAGACATAGACACCAATGGAATAGAATAGAAATCCCAGAAATAAACTATTGCTTCTGTTATCAGCTGATTTTTGACAAGGGTGCCAGATTATTCAATGGCAAAAGGACAGTCTTTTCAACAAATGGTACTGGGAAAACTGGATATACACATAGAAACAGATGAAGGTGGCCTTTTTCTTATATCAATTTATATATAAAATAACTCAAATGGATCAAAGACCTAAACATAAGGGATAAAACTATAAAACTCTTAGGAAAAAACAGGCAGAAACTTCCACAACATTGGATTTGGCAATGATTTGTATATGACACCAAAATAAAAAAAGAAAAAATGGGTAATTTGACTTTATCAAAATTTTAAAATTTTGTGTCTTAAAGGAAACCATCAAGAGACCAAAAAAGATAAACCACAGAATGAGAGAAAATATTCATAAATCATAAATCTTATAAAGAATTAATATACAAAATGTGTAAAGAACACCCACAACACAACAACAAAACAAAAAACCCAATGGGCAAAGAACTTGAACAGGCGTTTCTCCAAAGAAGATCTACAAATGGCCAATAAGCATATTAAAAGATGCTGAAAGTCACTAGTCACTAAAATTAAAACCATGTGATACCATGTCATACCCATTACAATGGCTATTATCAAATGACAACCAACCAACCAACCCAGAAAAGACTGATTGTGAGGATGTGGAGAAATTGGAAAACTTGTGCATTGCTGGTAGGAATATAAGATAATGCAGCTGCTCTGGAAAAGTCTGGCAGTTCCTCAAAAAAGTAAAACATAGGATTACCATATGATTCAGCCATTCCGCTCTTACATAGATACCTAAAAGAACTGAAAGCAGGACTCTAAAAGATACTTATATACTCATGTTAATAGCAGTATTGGTTCCAATAGCCTAAAGGTGGAAGCAACCCAAGTGGCCATCAACAGTTGAATGGATAAACAAAATGTGGTGTGTACATATTATCGAATACTCCTGAGCCTTTAAAGGGAACCAAAATTCTGACAGATGCTACAACATGAACTTCTTAAACATTATTCTAAGTGAAATGACAATGTATGATTCCACTTATATGAGGTAACTAGAATAAGCAAATTAACATAGACAAAGTGGAATCGAGCTAACCAGAGGCTGGTGGGGAGTGTAAAATGGGGACAGTTTCTGTTTGGGGTGATGCGAAAGTTCTGGAGCTGGATGGTGGTGAAGGTTGCACAACAGTGTGACTATACTTAATGCCACCAAATTGTACACCTAAAAATGGTTTTAAAAGGGTAAGTTTTATGACCTGTATATTTTATTCAGTTTAAAATATATATACATAGAAGATGGCCTGAATGAAAAAAAGCAATTGGAATCAAAAAAGGTGATTTCTGATGGCCTGGCCCAGTTGGATTAGTTTTTTGTTGTTGTTGTCTGTTTATTTATTTTATTAACTTTTTAAAATTTACATCCAAGTTAGTTAGCATATAGTGCAACCATGATTTCAAGAGTAGATTTCTTAATGCCCCTTATCCATTTAGCCCATTCCCCCCTCCCACAACCCCTCCAGTAACCCTCTGTTTGTTCTCCATATTTAGGAGCCTCTTAAGTTTTGTCCCCTTCCCTGTTTTTATATTATTTTTTGCTTCCCTTCCCTTATGTTCATCTGTTTTGTATCTCAAAGTCCTCAAACTCAACACCCAAAAAACAAATAATCTAGTGAAGAAATGGGCTAACGACATGAACAGACACTTCTCCGAAGAAGATATCCAGATGGATTAGTTTTTGACAGGAGCCTGCTGCCTGCTTTCTCCTGACCAGCCTGGAGTTGGTCTGAGCTACCTAGTGCCTGAGGTAAGCCAAATTGTGGGGAACTCCCCCTCTCCTTTGAGGCAGGAAGTTTAAATTATCAGGTCAATTAGGAAAGATACAACCGAAAAATACAAGTTTCATTCACACTTCAAGGAGGCGTTTTCTGGCTGGGTGCCACTTTTATTATTTTTGGCGGAGGCGGCTGGAAGCCCCACAGACCCAAGTAAAGGTACAATGTGATCTTTGATTTGCGTTTCAGAGATCAAAGAGAGTGAGTTTGGGTGTAAACGCAGATAACATTTCAGAGATGGTTTCATGAAAGGAGTCACTAGACCAGGGCAGAAAGGGAGCTGGTCTCTTACGCGTGTGTTCGCCTCTTTTTCCAGGGGCTTCGGCTACTGATGGCCCCAATAACTCCTGGCTTGCATCCAGGTCCTTGGCTCACAGGGCATTCAATCTTTGGGCTGGGGGGCAGATATCCTCTCCCACCTCCTGTCTAGGCACGTAAGCACTGGCACCCAACGTCATGCTCCACTCTTTCCCAAAGTCTCTGAGTGCTTGAATGAGCATGCCACTCCTGGGGAGCAAACATGGCCTTGGCAGCCTGCCCTCATTGTCCTCTCAGTCCAGCCTCGACCTGGCAGCACAAACACACCCCCTAGAAAACCTACAGGCCCCGCTTACCAGCCTCTAGGCACCCAGGTGGGGCGTCCACGCGGCCAGCCCAGCCATGCCCTCTCGCTCCTGGGCGGCAAGTAGGCAGAACCAGGCCCTAAGTTTCGAGCATGGGGCGCTGGGTGGCGAGAGATTTTCCATCGAGGTTCTGAAGACCCTCTATGCCCAACCCTCCCTAACGGCCTCCGTTCCCAGCATCCCTCCTGACGTTCAGAAGCGCCGCAGTGCCCAGCCGATTTGAGGGCAGAGGCAACCGCTCCAACATCCCTGGAGGATGCAGGTGGGTGCCCCGCCCCTCTCTCCTCCTATGCATTCCTCAGCTCTAGTGCGTTTCGCGCCGGCACGCTGGACACCGCCGGCCCTGGCCACTCCACGCCTGCCCACGTTGCCTGGTCAGCTCTAGGCACTTGGCACTGAGTCTTGGGGCTGAGCGTATTCCCATCACCCCCCGCGCCTCAGTGCTGCGCTGGCAGGGCCTGGCAGCGCCTGCGCAGCTATGGGCCTCAAGGCTCACAGCGCAGGCGCAGCCCTGCAGGGAGAGGAGGGTGGGAGGTGCCGGGAACCGGCGCGGGGACGTATGCGGCGGCCACGCGCACGCTGGGGGGCGTGGCTGCGCGGGGTGGCTTTGCTCGGAGCGTAGTACTTGCCCGAGCGGGTGTCGCCGACTTTGGACAGAGGGTCAGAGGGTCGGCGGGAACCTGAGTGCCCGGAGGGTCACCCCCATCCTTCCTAACTCCCTGTCCGAGGAGAGACGCTCGGAGCCCTCGGACTGAGTACCTGTTGTCCTTCGGAAAGGCGGGCCTCAGTTCTCGGTCTGCGCCGTGAGCGGGGGAGAGCCTGAAATCATTTTCGGGTGGTTCCAGCTGTCTTCGGAAGTCGCCCCCGCGCCCTACCTCACCTCACGGCGGCCGATCTTGTTCTGCGCTTTCTAGGTGGCACTTGGAGTCTCTCCCTGGGACGGAGACGGGACCGCAGTCTCCGGGCGCAGATCCGTGGACCCTCTTCGCAGACGCCTCGCGGAGCCTCAGGTGGGTCGGCTTCTTTTTGCAATGGGACTTGTGAGCTCATATCCCCACGGTTTCCTGCATGGCGTTTGCGAGAGGGGTGGTGCAGTGTTGCCCTCCACTTGCTGTGAAGCTTTGGGCAAGTTTTTCTACCCCCGGGGCCCCTGGTCTCCTAGGAGCGGAGAACGCTCTAGCGTTGTAGGTGCTGGCTTTTGGCTTTGCGGGGGCAAATGCTTGTGCCTCCCGGTACCTGCTCCTTGAGTAAAGCGCTGTGCAGTCCAGGAGAAGGGCCCAAATTCCTGTGTTAGGGTGGGGAGAGAAAGAAGAGGGGTCAACAAACTAATAGCTGTGGGAGGACCAAGGTTCTCAAGAGTGTTCAGAGACCCAAGCCTAGGAAGGTTCAGGCCTAAGAAGGCTGGTTGTCATAGGGGAGCCTTCTCCCTGAAGCTACAGGGGTACACAGGCATGGTGGTCATCAGGCAGGGGACCGCTAGGGTTCAGTCGGGGGGGGGGGGGGGGGGGAGGAGTTTGGGACTGGGAGGAAGCCAGGACAGAGACCGGGTAGTGTATTGTGTCCTGGGCATGGGATGTGGTTTTTGCACACAGCCTGGCCCTTAACCTTAGATTGGTGGTAGGAGCTGGAGTGTGCTTCGTGGTCACTGGCATTCATGGTCATTGTTTTTGAGATTGATGAGGGACTGGACTGGACTCTTGAGTGGATTGCGTTTGGGTGCTGCCCCTTGAGGCACTGCTGCTAGAAGGCTGTCATATTCTTTTTCTCTGTAAGGATGGCAAGGCTTTCAGGTGGAAGAATCATCCCTCAGAGTGGGGGCCATCCCTGAGAGGTTCCAGAATACTTAGGTGACAGAGGTAGGTGCTGGTGGCCCTAGAAGCTTCAGATGCTGCAGGCCACCCTGGGAGGAGGTGCTCAGCAGAAAGATAGCAGAGCTGTCTCCCTGGAGGAACTCACTCTGATGGGTGCAGGGGTAGATAAACACATAGGCAACTATGCACAAAGGTGTGTGCAGACCGTTGTGCGCCTGGGTGTGAGCTGATGGAGCATTGGCATATGTGTGGAGGGGTTGGAGAGTGTGTTCCGTGGAGGCTCTGAGTGGACCTCTCTTTGCAGACATACTGGGGAGGTGGCCACTATCAGGCTAGCAGTGGGAGAGCCCTGAGAGAGGGCTCCTGGCATTGGAAGGGAACTGTACTTGATGTTTACAGCCTCCTTTGCCATTTTGGGGTTCTTTGGACTGCTCAGGGTTGATGACCACTGCTCTCCAGGCCCTTTACTGGAATGTCTTTGGGGTGGTGAAAGAAGACAGAGTGAATGGGATTAAACTTGAGGGATTGGATCCTGAGCTGTTGACAAAGATGAGGGCGGGAGGTGGTGTTCCGGATGAGGTGGGTGTTGTCAGAAGGCTGGACTCTGAGCGGTGAGGTGGGTTTGGAAAGCATTGGTGGGGAGGCTGGTGGGCACAGAGAATAGTGGGACCCCAGGTTTCTGTCTGGCAATCAGGTAGCACCTTCCAAGCTCCTAGTGCTTTGATGTGAAAGGATCTGGTGACATGGTCTGCTTACTTAACGCTCACAGTGTTTGGAGTGACTAGGTGACTCATTCTCAGTGGTAGTTCGTAACCAGCATGGTGATGTGTGGTGGTTAATCATATGGTCTTTAGAGCCAGGTTCAGCTGCCTCTGTCACCTACTGGTTGGTGTGTGGCTGCAGACAGGTGACTTCACTCACCACCCTGCGTCTGGTACGATAAGAGTATCAGCCTCATCAAGGGGTCAGTGTTTGCCATAGATAGAGCACTCCGTTAAAGGTTGCTACTGTTGTTCTCCTGAAAATCCCTGACAGCCAGCCAGGCCATCCAAGGAAGCCCAGAGGGTTCTGATCTGGCCCCTTTTCCTTCTCCTGGGACTGACAGCATCTGCCATCACAACTTGCCCATGAAACTTCACAGGTGGCCTGCCTCCTGGGTCCTCCTTCCACTCACGCTCCTAGTGGGATACCTAGGGTTTGCCTGCATATTGCCGCCTCCTGCTGCACGGTGGAGATGGTTGGGCCTAGTTCCCGCTCTTCCCCACCTTGTTTTTGGACAGGATTGCCTTGGATGGTGGCCTGCATCTGACAGTCCCATCAGCTCTTCTCAGCTCTTCTGAGGCCACGGCTGTCAGCTCCTCTGACCCTCAGCACTTGCCTGGAACATCTGGGTTTGCCAGACACCTCTTCAGCCCAACTCTGTCCTGTTGTGTCCTCACCCTCCCCGCTGCACCATCTCTTCTTCCCCCCTTCCTCTTCTAGTCCATGTGGCAGCTCCCCTCTGCTCCCAGCATGCCTTGTGGCCGGCACTGTCGGCATGGCCCTCGCAGTCCCATCCCGGCAGCAGCCAGTGACGCTAACACACACACTTGACAGCAGATGGACCAGATCTCTTTTGGGGGTCATATATGCCCCCCCCCCGGTGGATCCCTGGATTGAGTGGCCCTGCTGTGGGGACCCTGTGTATGTGCATATGACCATGGAGCAGAAGAGCACGGCCAGCAGTGCTCCTGGTGGTAAGCCCACAGAAAGGGGACCCCTGGCTCTGTGCATGCCCAGCCCATGGCCCCTCAGGGTGGACTTCCACTAGGTGCCAAGTTGGAACCAGGTACCTTTGATGACTTCTTATGGCTTGTGGACCGATTTTGGACTTAGTTGGGTGATTACATGTCCTTTTGCTTTGAGAACTGTCAGGACAACCTCAGCCATGTCTATGAGATTCTTGGGCACCTGACCGGCCAAGCCTGGGCTTGAGCAGCCCCCTACCTCGTCGGGGACCTGCCCCTTCCTGATGATTATGAGCTCTTCTGCCAGGATCTCGAGGATGTCGTTCAAGACCCGAACAGTTTTGCTGAGTACCATGCTGCAGTGCCTTGTCCCCTGGCCCCCGCCTCAAGCTAGCCACCAGTGGCCCCACAGCTGCCTGTGGTTAGGTGATACTTAGCTAGGTATTCGGAGGCCCTGGTATTCAACATGGGTGTTGTCCCAGTTGCTGTGGCCACCGTTGATTTTTAAAGTTCCAACTCTACGTCCAGAAATGGTCTCCCTGAGCAGCAGCTGGCCAAGGAGAGCAGCCTTGGGTCTGTGGAGTCCCCCACCTTGTCTAATTCTGCATGCAGTACTGATCCTGGTCCTGTGGGGCCAGCTCCTCCCAGCCAGGGTAGTTGGCCCCCACACCTGTCCCTGCACTTTCAGGATCTGCTAACCCACCTGCCCAGAAACCAGATCCAGTTCCACTAGGGAGTCCAGAAATGCAGAAGACAAAGGAGGAAGTTTCCGAGACAGAGGGAAACCAGAAGGCATCCTTAGGTACCCACCCTAAGGTGGCAGCAGGTGGCAGATACCCAGAAACCCTGAGAGAGCTAGCAGTTTCTCTTACTCCCTACCCTACAGCCCTGGATTCTGAACACAGCCCAGGCAGAGGCAGTAGTGCCCCTGGTGATGAAGTGGTTGGCATAGCTGAGAAGCCCCACAGTGCCCCAGCAGGACAGAGTGGCTTGCCAGATGACTCTAGCCATAGTGTGCCAGGTCGTGCCTTATCCACTTGCTTTACTGCTGGGCCACTTGCTTTATTGCTTTCTTGGAGGTGAGCCTGTTTGGGCTCTGCCCTGTCTGAGCACTAACAGCCCCCTTGTCCTCCTCATCGCCCCACCTCCTCTTATAGCAGAATATTGAGCTCTACCATGTGCCCCTCATTCTCTGACTTCTCCAGTCACCCAGAGGTTGCCTCTCACTAGGCTCTCAGCTGCATTTCCATTGGACAGAGTTCCATACAGCATTCCCCATTCAGATAATCTGTATGTCTTCATAACTATTCCCCTCCCCAGACCCTTCATTCAATGTTGGCTGGGGACTGGACTCAGTCTGCCATGCCAGCCATGTTTGGATCTGTCCCTGGATGGTATCTCTACTTAGGCCCCCTTCCACATCTTGGCTCCCTGTGACTTCTGCCCTCTGGGGTAGAATTTGAGAAAGGCTGCATGGAGGAAGTGACTACTTTGATCATTTAGTACTATTGGGATGGCAGAGAAAGATGCTTCCCTATGAGTATACCAGCAGCCTGGGACAGCTAGGAGGGTGGGATACAAGCCTCCTTGCCAGTCTTAACTAAGTTCCAAGCATTTCCCCCTTCTGCATATTAACATTGTAGTTACAGCCGGCGTTTTCAGAAGTTGGCGTGAATTTTTGTGTTTCCGTGCCTTTGCCCATGTTGTCCTCCCACTTCTTGCTCTTCAGGATTCCCTGTCTCCCTGCCCAATGTTAGGCATTGCTGACTCAACACTTAAACCATAACACTATAAATGACTTTTGTCTTTGGGTAGATTGTGAGCCTTTAGGGCAGGGGCTCCATCCTGATCAGCTTTGTGTCCCTGGTACACAATTGGTGCTCATTAAACGTGTTAAATCCATGGCTGATCCTGTGGTGTGGTGGCGGCTGATGAGCAGATCCCTTATTTTGTTGACAGCAACACTGTTGCCTGTTCTGTTGAGAACAGGCTAGGCCCTAACAATGAGCACTCTAGGTTCAGTGTTGCAGGTGTGGTTTCCGGTAGGTGGGGGCTTTGAAAATTGAAGGATCTGGTTGAAGGAATGAGTTGGGCTGAATAGGTGGGAATGGGAGTCTTGGCAGTTGGAGTGTGGCCTTGAAAACTGATTTCCTAGAGCTGGAGTGAAGGAGCAGGCAGCAGATCAGAGCTGTGAGGCCAAGGACCAGAGGATTGGAATGAAGAAAGATCCGTTCTGCACAAGATGGGTTTTCTAATAATGAGAACTAAGCTCAGAAGCTCCCTCAAGCCAAGTGTAACACAGGATGGGTATAGTACCCCTACCCTGAGGAACAATTAGGCAAGAATGTCAAGCCCCTTCAGTTTTACAGCTGGAAACAACACTTTCCTGGAAAGTAGGAAGAAAAAATAAAGTGGAAGCATGAACTGGTATTAAAACTGTTTTAGCGAAAAAACAAACATCTGGTAACAATTTTTAAGTAAAATATACATTGTTGGGATTATTTTATTTAGTAACTATCACTTAAAAAGGTTCTGGGTTCACATGGTTTTATGTGTGAGCTATTTTAAGGCACAGATGGCTTGTAAATAAAAGAGTTGAAAATCTTAGAAATAGGTGGGAAGTTGATATAACCTGAAAAGCAAACAAGCAAGCCCACGGAAGAAATCACTGTGCAGTTGTGGTTCTGATCAAGTGTGGGAAATCCCTGCACGTTGTAGCCCAGCCCCAGATGCACTGCTGCCCCTCCACTATTGCTCATGTCTGGACCCTCCTTTTGTAGACCCAGATCAGACTGCTTCCCATTCCCTGGCCTGACAATGGGTCTGATATTGTTGGCGATATTGTTTGAGCTGGTAAGGTGTCTCTGACAGTAGAACCTGGAGTTACCCTCTGGGATGATGGCCCAATCACTTAGTTGACACTTGCACTATTGCTGGCGTCTGGGCAGGCCACCGTTCTCATCTATATTTAGTGGACCTGAAATGAATTCCTTCAGCTCAAGATGGCCATTTTCCTTTGGCCCCTCTGGCCCTGGGGACCTTTTCTCCCTTGGGCCCCAGATATTTCCTGCAGGCTTGGTATGTAGTCTGGCATACCTCTCCTGAGGGTCCTGTCTCCCAAAGTAGGCCCAAGAGGATCTGTGGAGAGACTAGATGACCTGTATTTTAATTTGGAAAATGTCTCCTATTATGGTTGAGCCCTTGCCACAAAGGAAAAGAAAGGAGGTCAGTGTCTCAGTGGCAATGGACACTTGAGGGTGGGATCAGGAGAAGATGGGAGAGGGCTCTGGCCTGGCCTTGTGGATAAACAGTGCATATGGTATTGCAAAGTGATAGTTTCATTGCCAGCCAATGCTGTGCCCGATCTTTGGGCATATGCAGTGATCTCACTCCTTTCCTGTTCTGAGCGGGGAGGAGAAAGCCAGGAGAAAAGGCCCTACTGTGCATGATGAGAGGAGGAGCCTTTGGCCATTTGTCACTCCTGGCTCTCACATAGGGGATGGAGGAAGGTGCTCCTGAGTCCTGGACAGTCTGGCAGTGTTTTCTGGCTGTGCTCAGGGTCCAGCTGATGTGCTTGGGCCTGCCTACCAGATCATCAGGTCTGTCCTTTACTTGCCTTGGAAATACCTGGAGATTTTATTTCCTAAAGATAGGATATTTATGAGCACTGTGGAAGGGTTTTTAACATACATATCTCCAAGAAAAACTTTAACACAAGAAGTATTAAGGATAAGGTTCTATGAGATACAGAACTTTTTATAAAGTTGCAGCAATGAAGGTACTTGAAATGGTGTGGATGGATAAACAGAGAAGAATAGAGAACTTTGAAATAAAGCCAAATAAATGCAGGAATTTGAGTTCATGCTTAAAGGTATTGTTTCAAATTAATGGGTGTGAAATGGATTATTCACTAAAAGGAGTTGAAACAACTGGTTAGCCATCTGGAAAATAGTAAAACTGGATACCCACTTCACTCTGCCAGGCTCTACTCCAGATGGACTAAAGATTTCAATATTTGAAAAATCATAAAAGTACTACAGGGAAATATGGTGATTTTTTTTTTCTGCCTGTGATCCCAGGATTTTAAAAGTTCTAGGTATCCAGAATTGTTGAAGGCATGGAGAAATGGGCCTTTTCTTGTTGGTGAGAATATCAAATACTACAATTCACCCACATAACATTTCTAAGCGTGCAGACCCTGATCACTTGCCTACGTGCAGATGACTTGTTCATTCCTTGGTGTGGGGCGTCAGAGTGGGACTTGAGCTCCACTTGCCAGCTTGAGGTCCTTGGTGTCATCTAACCTCATAGGGTATTGGGAGGATTGAATAAAATAAAACCCATGCAGTGGTGTGAGCCCTTGGACTACCTAGTGGGTAGTCACTGCATTAACAGCAAGACTACAAACAGCCCCTTGGTCCAGTAGTAAGGAACAAGGTAAATAGAGCTGCTGTCTGTCATGTCAGTCAGGATGGGCCAGATTGTGCTGCAGTAAAAACCTCCCACATTCCACCACTTACCTGTCACAGATCAGCTGGGGTGCCCTCTGCCTGTTACAGAAGACCTGTGCTGATAGGAACTCACTGGACACATTTCTCCACAACCACAGAGGCAACGCAAAGACCACAGTGAATCACAAGTGATACTTGTCCCTCCTTTTCCATTCCCATGGCCAAAGGAAGCTGCCAAACCACACCTGAGTTCTGAGGGATGAGCGGCTAATCCCCTGTGGGGTGGGGCTGTCACAATGGAGAAGATGAACATGACATTCAGCGGTACAACCATCGTTGAAGTGGGGCCAGGCTTGCGTCAATACCCACGGGAAGATGCCTGCTTACTAAGGCTGCATGGCTTAAACTACAGAATGTGTTCCTCACAGTTCTGGAGGCCGGAAGCCCAAGATCAAGGTGTCGGCAGGGTTGTTTCTCCTGAAGTCTGTCCCCTTGGCTTGTGATGGCCATCTTCTCCCTGGGTCCTCACATGGTTGTCCTGTGCACTAACTCCGTCTTACAAGGACACTCACTAGTCATATGAGATTAGGGGCCACCCATTTGACCTCATTTAACCTTAATTATGTTTTTGAAGACCTTGTCTTCAAATACAGTCACTCTCTGAGGTAGTGGTGGTTAGAACTTAAGTGTTTCAGGATTTGGGGGGGAGCACAATTTACCCATAATAGTGGCCAAGATGGATTTCTTGTTTTTCATTTTTGCAATTTCAGACTGTTGTGGTGAGCACCCTTTTGAGCATCACTGAGTGCTGGGTGCAGAGCCTCTCCACGCCCCGGCAGCAACACATGCCTCGTAACGTCTGGCAGTTCTTTTTCTTCTTTCAGAAATCTGTGCATACTGGAAGGCACAGAGACATTACCCTATATTTCCCAGTTTTAATGTTTGCCTTTTACACCGACTCTTGAGTTAGCTTGTAACTAATGGTGTGGCGTGCAGAGGACTCTGCTGTGGCCATCAGAAAGCCAGTGATGAGCAGGGCCCCTGCGCCCACCTGTGTAGCAGGAGTGGGGAAATCTGATGGGTGGAGCTGCTGAGTTTAGGGGCTTGTGTTTTCCAGTGTGACCTATTCTACTCTGACCAGTAGAGGACCCCATCCCACCTTTTCCCATGGGGCACAGACCTGCCAGCGTCAGGTTCAGGATGCCATTCTGGCCCATCCTGTCCATGGTGCCATCTTTCTCAAACACCTGGCTCTCTGGTGCAGTCTATCCCCCACCAATTGTCTAGTTTTATAGTGAGTCTTCATTATTTGGTAGAGAAACATTCCCACTACCTCCCCACCCCTGACACCTTATTCTTTAAGTTGTCTAATTTTATTCTTTGTTTTATTTTGTTGTTTTGTTTTTGTTTATTTATTTATTTATTTATTTGAGAGAGAGAGAGAGAGAGAGAGAGCGAGAGAGAGCGAGCATGAGCAGGGGAGGGTCAGAGAAAGAGGAAGACACAGAATCTGAAGACAGGCTCCAGGCTCTGAGCTAGCTGTCAGCACAGAGCCCAGTGTGGGGCTTGAACCCACGAACCGCGAGATCATGACCTGAACTGAAGTCGGACACTTAACCGACTGAGCCACCCAGGCGACCCTTGTCTAATTTTAAAAACACGTGTCATTGTAAACACAGAGGTGGCATGTCCATTGCTTGGCTCCAGCAATGGTCAGTTCTTAAACTGGGGGTGTCATGTTGGTGGACTGCCTGGCTAAGCGTGCTGTCCTGGACAGTGGGAGTCTTGAGCTCACTTTCTCTTTGGGCTGTGCTTTCCTCATTTGTAGATGGGTGACATGATCTCTGTTACAAGAGTGTTGACAGTCTCAGGCTTGAGAGGAGTCCTTGGCCTGCAGGTGGCTTTGGCAGCCCATTCCTTCTCTCCTGGCCTCAAGGGTGCACAGCCAGGGCTGGGGCCTGTGGGTGGTGGCTGCTCATCCACTTGCCAGGTGCAGCCACCAGAAGTGGAGAGGAGCATCCTGGGCTGCTCTCTCCCATGTGCCTGAGCAGCAGGGAGCCTGGGCCGACCGTGCGCCCACGCTCTGCCACACAGATGACAAAGGACAGGTGCTGTGTAGTCAGCACAGGGATGCCTGCTGGCCACTGGGAGTGCCACATCTCAGGCCCCATCAAGTCCTGAGTGCACAGTGTTGTTCACCTTGACACTTCTGCACCATAGCCATGGTTTTCTGATGGTCACAGGTAGGGAGTTGGGCAGCCTGTGAGGGCCTACAGGATAGGGGAATCCAGGAAGCATGGGTTGGCCAGGTACCTAATCCATTGTGCTGTCCCCTGGGGGATGGCAGCTTTTCTACCAGCAAGACCCTATGTTCCTTCCCTGGAAATACAGGTGTAAATGGGAGCCATGAGTAGTGGTGGCCTGGAGGGTAACCCAGGGCCAGTGCAGCTCTGCCTCTGTGCTCACATCCTGCTCCAGGTGTCCACTTCATAGTGCCCACCATGGCCTCCTGGTCCCTGTCATCGTGTCCTGCACCCCCATCCCCTTCTGGCCCCTACAAGTTGCTGAACTTTTCAAAGTTCCTTTTGCTACCTGTGTGATGGAGAGAATTTCTGCCTCACCTGTGCTTGGAGGCAGCAGGTCCCTTGGGACTACATTCACTGTCCCTGGTCCTTCCTGCCCCAGGCTTCCATCAAGCAGCTGTTAGTATAAGTGAACATGTGTAAACGTGTGTATCTAAATATGTGTGTGTGCACAGATCCCCACAGCCCATTGTGAGCATGTGGTGCATCTGTGGGCATGTTATTTGCACATCTGAGTAGGGGAGGGGGGCCCCCCTGCCTGAGGTAGCATCTGTCATAGGAGCAAATACATGGATCCCTGTCAAAAAATGCATCACCACCATCGTGGTTAAGGACCCCTCCTCAAGTGGGATCAGATTCACAGAAGCTGCGTGGGTACAAGCCCATGGGATTGGCCCCCATTCCATGCCCAGGGTGAGCGTTGGCTGGGTGCTGTCGTGAGCCCCAGGCACCTAGCCACTACAGACCAGATCTCATGGTGGAAGTAGGCCCTGGAGGCTGGCACTGGTGCATGGGAATGGTCACACTTCCTGTAAAACAACAAGCTTTCCCGTGTGTTCACCAGGGACAAAAATGCTGCTGGCTTGTTGCTGGCTGGGTTCCCACCCTGTCTGTAAGTTCGTGGGGGCAGGCTGGCTGAAAATGCTTCCGAGTGAGACTTCCTTCCTGCTATCTTGCCAAGCTCCCTGGACTTGCTCCTGGAGGTGATGGGCATCCTCAGCTGCAGCAAGAGGTGCCTGTTTAGGGAGTGGCCCTGCCTGCCTGGCATGCCTGCCCTGCAGCCCAGCAGCACCCCTCTCTGGCATTTCCTTTTGGTCCAGCAAGGTTGGCCTGCCCCCCAATCCCAAGGAGAAGTATGCAACTGCTGGCCTCAGTGGTCCAGCTTCAGGAAGCCCCTGCTGGTCTTGGGGCACACTGATCATTCACACCTCACACACTGCAGCTGCTAGGTTGTCAGATGTCACTGTGGCTTTGTCCATGAAGCTTACTCCCATTGCCCCCAGCCCAGTTTGGCCCTGCCAGCGTGGGAGCACTGGCAGAGCACTTACCAGGGACTTGGCTGTGCTTTGGGCAGGGGAGAACGGGCATGCTGGTGGCAGGGCTGTGCTCACCTCTGCCTGGGCACCCATCATACTACGTGGGCCCGGACCCCAGCGAAGGAGCTAGGTCCTACGGGATGTGGCTATAACTTGGCTTCTGTTGCCCTCTCCTCCAAACATGGCAGGGCCCTTCCAGAAGGGCTGCTTGCAGACCTGGTGGGGTGAATGTCCAGACATAGTGTGGGATGCTGCTGCGGTGGACTGTAGGCAAGGAGCTCCTGTGGGGCCCGGCACACTCCTGCCTGAGGGGTCAATCTTCCCCTTCAGAGGAGTCAGGAATGCCTGAGCTTTGGGGCAGCAGCTCTCCAAGTTATGGAGCAAGTGACTTGCTGCTTTTGGATGGAACGAGAAACCTCAGGCCAGGATGGAGGTGGCTGTCAGTGTATCCCCCTCCCCGGCCTTCAGAAGTGTAGCACTCTTGACTCTGTCACAGAAGCCTGTTTCTACAGCTGTCCCCAAAATCTTGTTTGTGGGCTTTGTGGCCCGGGGGGAGATGTCCTGGCTGTACTCAATGCTCAGAAGGGGTTCCTGGCCCTGGGGCTTGGCTGTTTTACCCCTACATTCAACGAGCAGGCAGCATGAGGCTCTGCTGCGTCTCAGGCCACCACCACCTGCTGCTCCTGGGAGATGGCTGTGCCAGAAACAAACAGGCCTGGGACTGGCCTTTGGTCCCCGAGGAGAAGGGCTGCTGGAAGGCATGCTTTACACCCCCCTACCCATATGCCATATACACAGTGTTCCCTCAGTCATCTGGGAGGTGGAGATGGCCATGTTCAGGGTGTACACTTGCTCCCCAGGGGGCAGGAGGGTGTAGGGATGGTGCCCGGCTCCCACCTCCCCACTGGACTCCGAGGCCCACAGTGTGCAGGGCTGCTCCTGGTCCTGTCCTTCCTCCCCTCAACCCTCCCTCCCAGGCAGGGCTGGCCGCACTGTGTCCCCCAAACCCCTCCCCGGGATCTGCATCTTTGAAGCCACGGATACTGACAGAGGATTCAATGAATCCAAGGTCGCCAGTCGGGCGTTGACAGATGCCCAGCCACGATACTATTTCTGATTTAATAACCGAATGGGAGGCTGGCCCTTGGTAATAATTAGGGCTAATTACTGAGAAGGTGTTGACAGACGGGCTGAGAGGAAACAAACTACCTTTATCCCCGGGCTTAGAGTCAGATTACCGGCCCAGTGCTATCTGCCCCTCAGAAAGTAGACGCTTCAATCACTCACCGAGGCTTCAAAGGGGAAAGGGCCCTGACAATGCACGGGGTTTGGAAAGGAGCTATGAAGTGCGCCTTTGACTCGGAATAGCCAAACGGAGCCCCATTCCAGAAATGGCTTCTTTGTGAAGTTTGAGTTACCCCAGCAAACCTGCCTCCCTGGCTTGGGGCTGGGGAGGGTTGCTGTGGGTGCAGGCTGGGCTGGTGCCAGGGCTGGCCCGACCCGCCCTGGGCCTGTGCCCAGCAGCCCAGGGGGCCCAAGCAGGGAGGTGCAGAATGTTTTTTTTTTTTTTTTTTGGCCCAGGGAGTGTGTCCAGTTCTTTGTGGCCATGAGCTGCACGTAACGGGATAGAGAGCATACTATCCTGGCAGACTTGGCTCCTTCCCTTGTCTTATCTGGACATGCTTTCCTAAAGCTGACACGGGCAGGTCTGGGCTCTCTAGAAAGGACTGTGCCCTTGGCCTTATTTATGGTAGGAACACCCCTCTGGGGCCCGGGCATCACTCACTGGGCTGCTCCCACCGTTGGCTTGAGTGGTGAGCCAATGCCATGGAGGGACATTGACCCCCAGGGGCCTCAGCAATAATAGGGTGACAACTTGAAAAGGGGTTGTCCTAAGTTGTAGGCTGGCTTCTGTTGCCTTTATAGGCACCTGCCAACTCCCCTGGGACTCCCGGCATTTCAAAGATCATGGAGGGCAGTGGTCAGACCCCCATTTCCCTGGTGTGAAGCAGCAGCCCTGGAAGTTTCCCAGTAGCCTGGCCTAGACTGCCCAAGTCTCTGTGTCTGTGATGTGGCTTTGAGGGGCCAATTCTGGGACTCTTGCTGTAGTCTGTCCTGATCAGGAAGGTGGGAGGGTGACAAGGTAGCACTCAGGATGGGCCTGTCCAGAGAGCATCTTTCTGGTTCCAGGTGTAGCCTGGGAGGTACAAAGTGAGTGGGTCTCTGTTCCTGCAGCCTGAAGGACCAGCCGATTCAGAAGCTTCCCACTAGGAAGGCTCTGTACTTCAAGGAGAGAATGAGTTGGTCAGCTTGGTGAAGAACAGTCTTCTTTCCCTGGCATGCTTCTCTGCTTCTAGAAGTAATCAGGGTGACAATGAGGATGATGATGGTAACAGTCATTGGCTAATTTGCCTACCTTGTATTAGGGACACTAAATGAATTTAAATCTATTAGGGCACCATAATAAAATGGTGTATTATTTTAAATGAGATAAGCACTTAAAAATTGGCATTAAATCTGTTTAGAGTCACCTAAGTAGAATTAGATAGAAATTGGCCCTAAGCCAGAAAAGTCTAAGCAGGAAACTGGGTTTTCATAGTGTGTTAGTGGTAAATCAAATCAATTGTAGCTTGAGAAAAAACAGCACAGTATCATCTGTCATATTTTATTTAAAAAAAAAAATAACATCTCAGAAAATGGCCGAGAGCAGTGACTCAGTGCATGCTTGAGCCATCTTCTCTTCTTATTCATATCTTACATTATTAGCAAGGTACAGTTGTCACAGTAATGACCCAATATTGGTACATCATTATGGACTTAAGTCCCAATTTATTCAGATACCTTGAGTTTTTACCTAATGTCCTCTTTCTGCCCCAGGTTCCCATCCAGGACATCACATTACATTTAGTTGTCACGTGTCCTTAGTTTCCTCTGGGCTGTGACAGTTTCTTAGACTTTCCTTATTTTTATAGCCTTGTCAGTTTTGTGGGGTACCAGTTGGGTCTTTTGTAGGGTATTCCTCAGCTAGGATATGTTATGGGTTTTTCTCACAATTAGACACGTTGTGGGTTTCTGGGAGCCAGACCTCAAAGGTAAAGTGCCATCTCATCACATATTAATGGTACATGCTGTCAAAATGACATCACTGTCGATGTCGACCTTGGTCACCTGGCCACAGTAGTGGTTGTCAGGTTTCCTTTCTGTTAAAGTTACTCTTCTCTCTCCCTTTGTAGACTGTCCTCTTAGGAAGGAAGAAGTCAGTATGCGCAAACCCGGTGTCAGGGGTGGGAATTCTGCTCCACATCCTTGAGGGTGGGATATCTATACAAATTAGTTGGGATTTTCCTGCATGCAAGATTTGTCTGCTCTCCCCTGTTTATTTCTTCAGTCCTTTTATTATACCAGATTGAACTAATGAATATCTGTTATTAGTATCATCATTATTATGAAATGTACTTACATACAGTGAGTCATAACGTCTGTGCACACCAGCACATCCACAATCCGGACACAGAAACTGATCCATTACATTAGAACTTTCCTCCTGCTCCCCCTCAGTAGGCAGCCCATCCCCCCACCCCTGACCCCAAGCCATTGCCATCAGTGCTCTCTACCTCATTGGAACTTTCCTGGAATGCCATATAACTAGGCTTATACCGTATGTAACCTTTCACTCACCATAATTCTCTGGAGATCCATCTATGTTGTGGCGTTTTTTCAATAGTTTGTTCCTTATTATTGCTCAAGAATGTTCTGTTCACCTTTGGATGATCCTCTGGGGCACTATGAACAGAGCTGCTGTAAACATTCATGTACAGGCTTTTCTTTGCACATAAGTTTTCATTTCTGTAGAATATATACCTAGGGGTAGGATTGTTGGAAATATGATACATGTATATTTCATTTTATAAGAAACTACCCAGCTGTTTTCCAGAATGCTGGTACCACTTTACATCCTTTTGAACAACATATGAGAATTCTATTTGCTCCACATTCCTATCAGCACTTGGTTTTGTCAGATTTTGTTCTTCTTTATTATAACCATTTTAATAGTCTGTGGCTCTAAGTTCCATTTCATCTAGGTTATTGAGTTTTTGTGCGTTGAGTTGTTTACAGCATTTCCTTTCCACTCTTGTAATGTTCATGGTGTCTCGAGTGATAATCCTTCTTTCATGAAGATAGTTTTTTTCTTTCCCCTTTTATGTGGTTATCAGTCTAGATAGAGATTTATCAATTTTATGAATCTTTTTAAAGAACCAGTCTCAGGGCGCCTGGGTGTCTCAGTCTGTTGAGCATCTGACTCTTGATTTCAGCTCAAGTCATGATCTCTGGGTTGTGGAAATGAGCCCTGAGTTGGACTTTGTGCTGAGTGAGCAGTGGAGCCGGCTTAAGATTCTCTCTCTCCCTCTGCCCTTCTCTCCCACTCACATGTTATCTCTCTCTTAAATAAAAATAAATAAAATAAAGAGACAATCTCTGGTTTTGTTGATTTTTCTGTTGCTTTACTATTCTGTTTCATTTGTTTCTGCTCTGTCCTTGTTATTTCCTTCCTTTGGTTTGCTTTGGGACTTACTTTGAACCTCTTTATTCTAGTTCTTAATGTGCAAACTAGGTCATTGATTTGAGACTTTTCTTTTTTTCTAATGTATGCATTTTTTAAGGTATTCTCTACACCCATCATGGGTCTTGAACTCATGACTTTGAGGTTAAAAGTCCATGCTCTACCAACTGGGACAGTCAGACACCCCAAATGTAGTCATTTAATGCTATAAATTTTTCTCCATGCCTCACTGTAGCTGCATCCTACAAATTTTGATTATTTTGTTTTTCATTTTTATTGCATGCAAAATCTTTTCTAATTTCTCTTGACTACCTCTTAGACCAACTGATTATTTAAAAGTATATTATTCATTTTCCAAATATTTGGAGATTTTCCAGTTACTTTCTGCTATTGATTTCCAGGTTAATTCCATAAGATTAAGAACATATTTTGTATGCTTTTGTCTCTTTTTCATTCTTTAAGGTTTTGTTTTATGATCTGGTATATGGTCTATCTTGATGAATATTGCATGTACATTTGAGAAGAATGTGTATTTCTGTTGGATAGAGTGTTCTTTTAATATCAACTATGTCACAGAGGTGACTTCTTGGCCACTTATTCAGCTAATTACTAAGGAGTAGTTAAGTCTCCAACTCTGATTACGTATTTGTTTATTTCTGCTTTCAGGTCCATCAGTTTTTCCTTCATGTATTTTGAAGTTCTGATATTAGCTGAGTATGTATTTGGGACTCATATCTTCTTGACGAGTTGATGACCTTTGATTTTATGTGTCCTTCTTGTCCTTGGTAGTATTCTTTTCTCTGAAGTCTGCTTTCTATGGTCTTAATATGTCTTCTCCAACCAGCGGCCTCTCATTATACATACAGGGGTTCTCTTTCATCTTTCTACTTCGAATTTGTTCTTATATTTAAGGTGGGTTTCTGCCAGATAACTTCTAGTTGGATCTTTTTTTTTAAATAGCTTACAAATGTTGGATCTGATAATTAATATGTGGAGAGCATATATTTTTATTATAATCATTAATATGATCTATTTTGGTCTACCATTTTATTATTTTCTCTTTTTCTTCCAGCTTTTTGGTTCCTCTCTCCCTTCTTTCCTGTCTTCTTATGAATTATTTAAATATTTTCAAATACTCTTGTTTAGTTTTAAAAATTTTTTTTAAATGTTTGTTTTTGAGACAGAAATAGAGAATGAGTGGGGGAGGGGCAGAGAGAGAGGGAGACATAGAATCAGAAGCAGGCTCCAGGCTCTGAGCTCTCAGCACAGAGCCCACCGTGAGGCTTGAATCCATAAACTGAGATCATGACCTGAGCTGAAGTCGGACGCTTAACCAACTGAGCTACCCAGGCACCCCATCTTGTTTGAATTTTTCTATTGGCTTTTTGGCTGTATCTCTTTGTGTTGTATATCAAGTTTTCCATGGTTGCTCTGGAGATTGCCGTGTACATTCTCAACCTTTCAGCCTTCTTAATTTTTTTTTTCATTTCAAGTAAAATATAGAAGCCTTATAATCATATAGGTCCCCTTACCCTCCTGCCTTCATGTGATAGCTGTCATACTGAAAACCGCACCAGACAGTGTTCTCATTTTAATAATATTCATGTTCACTGAAGAGCTGAAATTTTGCTTTTTATATTTACCCCGATATTTACTGTTTCTCTTCCTTTGCCTTCTTGAAGGTCCATACTTCTTTCTGATTATCATTATTTTTGAGCTGTAGAGCTTCATTTAGTATTTCTTTTAGGCTATATCTGCTAGTGAGAAATTCTGTTAGTTTTCCTTCATCTGAGAATATTTTTGCCTCATTCCCAAAAGAGAATTTACTGGATATAGAGGGGTTTTTCCTTTAATACTTTAAAGACACCCCACTCTCTGCTGGCTTCTGTGGTTACCGATGGGAAATCCACTCATTCAGATTATTATATCCCTATGTATGTATCATCAGTGTCAAGTTATTTTTCTTTATTATTTTCAGCAGTTTAATTATGATGTGTTTGAATGTGGGTTTTATCCTGCTTATGGTTCATTGAGTCCTTAAATCCAAAAATTTTTGTCTTTCCCCAAGTTTGTGAAATTTCAGGCAGTTATTTATTCAAGTAATTTTCCTGCTTCATTTCTTTTTCTTCTTCTCAGACTTCAATGATACAAATGTCAGACTTTTTACTCTTATTCCACAAGGCCCTGATGCTCAAATCCTTTATTTTAATCTTTTTTTCTTTCTGTCTTTATATTAGATAATTTCTGTTAATCTTCATGTTCATTGGCTCTTTCCTTTGTCATCTCCCATTCCATATTGAATTTTTTTGTTTCAGATATTGTAAACTACCTTTTTAAACATGTTTATTTATTTTGAGAGAGAGAGAGAGAACATGCATGCAAGCCAGGAGAGGGGTAGGGAGAGAGGAGGGAGAGAATCCCAAGCAGGCTCTCTGTGGTCAGTGTGGAGCCCAGCATGGGGATCAATCCCACAAATGGCGAGATCATGACCTGAGCTGAAATCAAAAGTCGGACACTTAACCAGTCCTAGGCACCCTAGGTGCCCTAAAAATTTTTATTTCTATTTCTCTGCTGAGAACTTTCCTTTCATTCATTTCAAGTGTGTTTACCTTTGCCATAGGGAGCATAATCCTAAAAGTTGCTTTAAAATCCTTAATGATACTCCCAACGTATGAATCGTCTTAAGGTAGGCATCTGTAAGTGGTCTTTTCCCTTGAAAGCTGGTCTCATTTCCTAGTTCTTGGTATGTTGAATAATTTTGTATTGTATTTTAGACATATCCTGATTGAGTATTACTTTAGGCCCTCTGGAGAATGTTGAGTTTTGTATTAGCAGGCAGTCAACCCAGTTAGAACTGCAACACAATTCTGTCTTGCTCTTTGTGGGCTATGGTTTTAATCTCTTTTCAATTTTCAAACCTTTTGAGATGTTCCTTTGAGTCCATCCCAGGCTTATGAATCTCAGCAGTGAGCCTGGGACTTTTGTGGGTTCATTCACAGAATTAAGAGACCTTTTTATTTAGCTCTTTCCTCTTCATAATTCTCACTCCCTCCCCAGCCCCCCACTCACACTCCCTCTTGCAGGATTCCCTTCTCTTGGTTCCCTGGCCCAAAAGACAGAAGTTTTTCTCAGAGTCACTTCTTTCATACACTTCTGTGTCTGGGGCCCATTCTTGGGGGCAATGCTGAACTTTTTCTCTGTAAAGTAGTCCAGAAACTAATTAAGTTTTAGCCACTGCTGCCTTGCAGCTATGCAAGCTGGGCCTATCCTCAAGGCAGTGCCTCAAGACATAATAAAAACAGAAAACTCATCCCTGTACAGGTCACTTCTCCAAGGTTTTGCTTGCCTCCAGAGTCTGTCTGCTGTTGTTCACTCTTCAGAATTTTTAGGTAATTGCTCTTCATATTTTGTCCAGAGTTTTTATAGTTGCAGTCAGCCCAAGAGAGAGGCTGTAGTGAACTTACTGCATCCTGGCCAGAACCAGAAGCCTGTCAACATAGTTTCAATTTACATTTCTGCATGAGTGATACTAAGCATCCTTTTATATGTTTAAGGGCCATTTTCACTTATTATGTATGTGAAGTCGTGTCTTTTGCCCATTTTTCTCTTTGACCTTTGAACTTTACTTAATTTTGAAGGTTTTTATATATTGTATCTTATTTTATTTTTTGAGAGAGAGAGATCATGCGCAAGCAAGAGAGTACCATAGGAGAGAGAATCTGAAGCAGGCTCTACACCTGGCACAGAGCCTGACTTAGGGCTTGATCTCATGACCTTGAGATCATAACCTGAGCTGAAATCAAGAATCAGACACTTAACTGTCTGAGCCCTCAGGTGCCCCAAAGATTTCTATAGATTTTTAAAATATTAGAATCTTATCTTTTGACATGGAACAAGTTTTTAATTTATTAGGTATTTTATCTTCTAAGTTGGTATTATGAATGGAATTTTCTTTAACAGGTGACTGTTTGTGCATGTGGGAGCTGTTGAGTTCTCCTTGTTAGTTTTCGACCTGCTATCATACTAAAGGGTTTTTGTTTAATGTTTGAATCAATTTTATCTTTGATTATCTAAGGTTCTCAGTGGAAGATAATTTAATGTTTTCTTTTCCAAGTCATATGCCTTTAATTGATTTTTCTTATTTAATTGCATTGGTTTAAACCTCTAGTGTAGTGTTAAATAGTGGTATAGATATTATGTATTCCGATCTTAGAGGAAATACCTCCAGTATTTCTTTATAAAGTAAGGGCTGTAGAACTAAGGAGGTGTGTGTGTGTGTGTGTGTGTGTGTGTGTGTGTGTGTGTGTGTGTGTGTGTTTTAGTCATTTTTAAGAAACCCATCAGTTTCTGTTGGTTGTTTTAATAAAAAATGGGTATTGAGTATAATACTCATTTTTTAAATTTGATATTATATTTTGTTTGCTAATATTTTATGAACTATTTTTGTATGATATTCCTAAGCGATATTGGTCTCTACTTTCCCTCTGGTCAAAGCTTTAAATATACCTCATGAATTCTGATTCATAGTGTTTTTCGTTGCTGTTTTTCAAATTTGTGGAGTAAGGACTTTTCCTATTGCTTAAAATTTATTATTTAATAAATGGTTTTAAATTTTTAGTTGGGAGGACATTTTAGTTTTTATTTTGTTAATTTTTAGTTTAACTGCACTGTGGTCAAAAAGTATGTTTATAATATTTCTTTTTAATGGGAATTACTGGTATTTTCTTTGTGACCTAATATACAATTTTTACACATGTTCATGTGCACTTGAGAAGATGTAGACTCTGTTACAAGAGTGTAAAAATCCATACTATTTACCTCACGAGTCTTCTATCTCCTTACTTAGTCTTATCCATTTGACATGATTTGTGCTAAGAGTAGCAGTATATCACGTTTTCCAATTATTGATGAGTTTTTTCTGTGACTCTACATTTCCTGTAGTTTCTGTTTTATAAAAGTGGTGTTTCTGTTATTTAGCACATAGATATTCACAACTATCATATATTCATTGTGACTTGCAGCTTTCAGTATTGGAAAGTATCTGGGTTTGTCAATTCTAATGCTTTTTAGCTAAAATTCAACTTTGTTGATGTCTATATTTCAACTTTTGCTTTTTTTATTGTTTCTATTTGCATGAAATACCTTTGTTCATCTCAAATTTTAGCCTTTTAGAATCACTTTAACTTTTTTTATTAACTTTATAATCTAAGTTGGCTTTTTTGTCAGATAAATGTGTCATGAATATTTTCTCCCTGTCTATAGCTTCATTTTTTACATCCTTAATATCTCTTGATGAGAATTAGGATTTTGAGTTTCATTCATGTGAGACTGGAGTTTATACAGTTTCAATTTTGTGGAACAGTCTGTTGTATGAATGTATCAATTTTATCCTGTTCTGCAGTTAATGGCCATTTGAGTTGTTTCTAGTTTTTATCAGCATGGACATATTGCTATGAACATTCTTGTACACATGTGAGAATTTATTTAGTGCATTTAACAAGGGGGTTGTTAATAGCCAAATCATAGAAAGAGCCTAAATGTCCATCAACTTATGAATGGATCAAGAAGATGTGGTTTATATATACAATGGAATACTACATGGCAGTGAGAAAGAATGAAATCTGGCCATTTGTGGCAATGTGGATGGAACTCAAGAGTGTCATGCTAAGTGAAATAAGTCAGGCAGAGAAGGACAGATACTGTATGTTTTCACTCATAAGTGTAACAGGAGAAACTTAACAGAGAGGATCATGGGGGAGGGGAAGGGGGAAAACTTGGGAGAGGGAGGGAGGCAAATCATGAGAGGCTCTTGAATACCTGAAACAAACTGAGGGCTGAAGGAGGAGGGGGAAAGGGCATGGAGGAGGGCACTTGTGGAGTGTTTTATGGAAACCAACTTGACAGTAAACTATTAAAAAAAAAAAGAAGAAGGGGGTTGTTGCATAAGGTGTGCAAACTAGTCCCAGATTGTTTTCCAAAGTGATTCTTTCAGTTTATGCTCCCGGTAGCATGGTAAAGGTTTCTAGTTGTCCCACATTGTCCCAGTCAGCATTTGACAGATTGTTTAATTTTTTGCTAATCTGCTAGGATTGTAATTATATCACACTGTGGTTTTGGCAGGCATTTCCAAAATTAGGTTAAACATCTCTTTCATATGTTTATTGGCCATTTAGGTTTCTTGTGAAATATCTTTTCAAATCTTTTGCTTATTTCCCTTTTTGGTGTTTGCTTTCTTCTTGATCTATGTATTCTTTATTCTGGTTGTGAGTCCAGGGCAGGTTTATCTTCCTCCCCCTCATCTAGAGTGCGTTTATAATCGTAAACCTACAGAAGAGCTGCAAGTGTAGCAGAGGAACTACTTGCATATTCTTCATTTATGTCCACCACTTATTAGCATTTTGCCACATTTGAAAACAATGCAAACATCATGACATTTCACTCCTCAAACACCGTGGCCTGAGAATAAGGATGTTCTTCTCCATAAAATACCATTGTCCTGCTGCCCAAGAAAATTAATAATAATTCCATATTATCTATAGTCCATATTCACATTTTCCCAGTTGTCACCAAAATGTCCTTGATAGCGCCCCACCTTTTTTGATCTAGAGTCTCATCAAGGTTCACCTGTTAGATTTGGTCACAATGCCTCTAGTTTCTCAATTGAGAACACTCACTCCACTTTTTGCTCTTGTTTTTTCTCTTGATCTTGACCTTTATGATAAGTCTCAGCTAGTTATCTTGCCCAGTATCCCATAATCTGGATGTATCTGATTGTTTTCTGCAAGTTGTTGGCACAGACGTACAAGGATGGTGCCGTGTCTTCTGGCATCACCTCAGGAGATAAGTGATGTCGGTTTGTTTACAATTGGCGGTGCCAGCTCCGATCTCATGGTGCAGGTGGTGACAGCCAGATGTCTCCATTGTTAAGGAACATTCTCCTTCTGTGATCAGTAAATAATCTGTAGTTTAATACCTTGGCACAACGCAGATCTCCTGTTTCCCAACAACCTTTCACCTGCCTGGATCCTTTTTCAAATCTGAGTGGTGATTTTTATGTTCTCTTGCTCTCAATTTGAAGTTTTAGTTCCCTCTTTTTTATTTCTTTAAGTACATTAAAGATCCCTGTTTTATATGCCTGAGTGCTTTGTGTGCTAGAGGTCTAGTTCTGCCTCTTGTTGTGTCTCCTGGCTCTCACTCATGGTGCCATGTTTCCTTGTTTGTTTCTGTGAGTTTTGGTTACTTGCATTTCATACATAGGGCTTTATCGATGAATTTATTCAGGCCAGTGTTGAAGGTGGGCTCCTTCTGAGAGATATTCACAGACTGAAGCTTTGAGGACCTCTGAAGGTCATGTAAATTAGGACTAAAGCCTGGGTGCTGGCATTATTCTGGCACCTCTGGGTGTAGGTTTACTTCTGGTTCAGTCTAACACTGAGCATTTAGCCTTGTGAGGTCTCACCTTTATGGAGATACTCCAATAAGATTGCCCACTTCAGGAGGTTCCTATGCTTTGTCTTTCATTCGATTGTTCAGAGGCCTTGCTTGAGAACCAGAATTCTAGGTCACTAATGTAGCAAACGTCCTCAGGGCAAGCACCAGCTGGGGGCTCCACAGACCTCACTAGGTTTAATTCTACTTCAGTGTTGGGCGTCTGAAGGTTCTAAACTTTTTTTCTTTTTACCAGCTTAGTGATGTACTGAAGATTTTGGTCTTCTTTTTTTATCAGCATTTTTAGTTGTTTTGTGGGCATCTATCCTGCTAGGTAGTGGTGCTTCCCTAGTCTGTGCTGGTTATGAATTTCTTAGTGCCTCTCGGGGCTGCTGGAGCTGTTCTAGGCATCCATGTGGGAGGGCTTGGGGTCCTCTTTGAGGCACTCCCAGCATCCCGTGCAGCCTGTCCTTACACTTCCAAGCAGGCGGGACCCAGTCAGCTTGGGCAGCAGGGGCAGGCAAGAGCAGTGCTTGGGTATCTATCCCTGGGTGGTGGCTCCCCTGCTTGGGCCCACTTCGTGCTGTTGTTGATTCCAGGCTTCTTCTAGGACCAGTGGTCCTGTGGCAGTCAAAGGAAAGGCTTCTGTGATTGAATGGGACCCGTTTGCAGGTCAGGCTGTGGGGCACACAGAAGTAGGGACTCATGGTCTTTGGGTACCAGCTTCTCCCCTGGCCTTGCCTCCTCTGTGTTTTCCAGTCACTGGTTGTGTGTGTGTGTTCTCCCCCACTCCCAGGAGAGACGTCCTTGGGTCCCTGTGGCTGCTGCACCTGCCCAGGGTACACATGGCTTTGTGGGACGGTAAGTGCCAAATGTACCCTGGTGCCAGCCATGCATGCCCCTTTCCACACAGGACCCTGCCCCCCACTGCTCCCCACACCAGGAAGGAGGCTCTGGGCCCCTCTCCGTGGAGATGACCTTACGTAAGCCCTGCCAGGTTGCTGCTTCTAAGACAGGACGCAGGGGGGCACTGTCGTCCTCCATCCACAGGCCAAGTGCCTGAGGGGCTTTCAGGGAGGTGGGGGTGGGGTGGGGGGTTCATAGCATCAGTTGGAAAGGCTGTCAGAGTTGCGCAAATTGTGTCAGATTGTCTTTCTTTTTAATTTTGAAAAGAATGTGTCTCTCTTTGACATCTCGAAGAGCAGGCAGAATCCGAAGTTGTGCTCGGTGGATTAAGTTTCATGTTCCTTTGCCCTCTGGGAGGAAAAGACAAGTGACAGAACAGGGAAACGAAGCAGCGGCGGGCGGCTGGTATCATGCACTGGTGTTGCACAAGGGGCTGTGGCCTCCGCTCCGGGCGGCCCAGTGCCAGGGGAGATAGGATAACGCGATTATTCTCAATTAGATTAATAAAGAATAATTAGATGTCATAAATCAAGTAATCATAGGATATTGTCATGGGAAAAATATGTAGCTAGAATTAATTAGTTTTCAAATAAAGCGTTTATTTTAATTGCTAGAAATGATGGAGCCCTTAATTGCCGATGCATCATTTTGGCCTGAACATTTTGGTTGTTGTAACAACGTGACGGGTTTGTTCCCTGCAATTCTGGGGAAACAATAGAGGAGAACTTGATTTCATCACCTCAGACTGAGCCTCTTGCTGGTGAGGTTCTGGAAACTCCCATCAGGCCGCAGGCAGGTGGCAAGTGTGGGCTGGGCTTCAGCTGGCGCTGCCCAAGGCCCCCGTGCTGCCTGTGAATGTGTGTGTGAGTGTGCATGCATGTGCATGTGTGTATGCATATGTGAGTGTGTGCCCTCCATGCATGTGTGCATGCACGCACTTGAACATGGTGTGTGTGCAAGTCAGGACTGCACCTTGGGAGCCTCGCAGAAGTGGCCTGTGGGACCCCAAGGCCTGGACTGTGAGGTGGGATGTACCCCACTCCCCAGACCCTAGGAACCAGAGCTTTTTTGGTGGGTTGATGTGCATTAGCAGGGTTCTCCATTCGTGGGTTTTTCCAAATCAGGGGTCCTGGAGCTGGTCAGCTATTCTCATGGAGCAGGCATAGCACAAACAGCCAGTAGCTTCTGAGGACCCAGTAGCGGCTCCTCTGAACTTGTCCCAAGCCCACCTGCCTGAGGGTAGCCTGGCAGGGTTTGTAGCCTTGGCCCAGAAGCATCTCCAGGCAGCTTACCTGTCTCACACCAGAGCAGGGGCCATGGGTTGTGGAGCAGTGTGGGGTCAGGTCCCTCTGCTCACAGGAGGCCATCCTTGTGTTTGGGAAGAGTCATTTGGTTCTCAGCCAAAGGTGAGAGGGGCTTTCAGGGTGAAACCCTAAAAAAAGAAAGACTATTTGGCTATTTGTAAGGGACATTCCCAGGGACCCCTTCCTTCTCTTTGAAACCCCTTGATGGAGGCAGGATCAAGGAGTAGAGTGGCTGCCTGGGGTCTCTCAGCCCTAACCCTACTTCCAGCCCTCACACGGGCCAGGCCTCAGCCAGCCTGATGCTGGCAATGGCCTCCCGCCAGGTCTCTGCAGCGTTTCCCAGGTTCCCCTGGCCCCCAGATGCTCGGGTCACTGCCTGCCTTGTGCTGTCTTGGTGACTTGAAGCCCCCTGGCTTGCAAGTCCCCAGCTGCCTTGACAGTGGCATTTCTTAGGTGTTTTGAACCTTTTGCTGTAATCAAGCTACTCCTGGCTGTCTTCTGAAGGAAGAGAGAGAGAAGGAAAGGGTTGGGATGGTTTCAAGGAGGGGAGGTCCAAGGCTTTGCCCTTGAGGGTATGGATGAAGCAGTGCCCTGACTGATCTCCTGCTGGAGAAACCCGAGCCTCTCCTGCCCCGGTGCCTGCAGGGTTGCCCGTCCTAGGCCCGCAGCCCCTCCCACATGGGCCTCCATCCTCCGCCTAGAACCCCCTCCAACCTCTGGCATTGGCCAGGGCCCCCTCCTGGAGGCGTGCTGTCTTCTCTGCTCTTGTTCTTTTCCCTGCCTGAGTTCCTCTGGTGGCCATGGCTGTGGCTGTGGCTGCGGCTGCCACAGCGGTTGGGTGGCCTCCTCCCTGGTGGGCGAGTTGGGAAGTGTCTCAGAGCCTAGCAGGCGAGGCCCTCCTGATGAAGTTACTGCAGTTCCCCAGCAGTCTGCTCCTGGCCTTTCCCTTTCAGCCCTGCAGGGCTTGGGACCTGCAGACAGATGTGCCCCTTGGTCATCGGAGTAGGTCACTTCTGGTCCAGCAACCATCCTTGCACCATCACTGGGTCAGGCTCAGCAGGGACACTGGGAGGCTGCTTCTTTTAGATGGGTGAGCCCCAGCAGGCTTTAAACGTAGGACCAGTGATTTGAGGAAGGGTCATTCATCTGTGATACCAGTCCTCCTGAGGAGTGGCAAGGTGACTCAGTCTCTTGCCCCTTGCCCACACACCAGTGCCTAAGCCACTCTGCCCTTTGGTGTCAGCATGCCACTAACGGCCTGGGTCTGAGTAGCCTGGGGCAGCTCACCAGACCATTCTCTTCCCTAGTTTCACCAACAGTAAATGGGGTGATGCCTTCTCTAAGGGTGGATGTGCAGGCCTTCGGGACCCAGCAGGTGGTATATTTTAGCATGTGTGAGGGAGAGGGTCCTCTCCATCTTTGGGTCCTGCTCACCCAGAAACCCCACACACCTCTTGTCTGTCCAGTGGTTCATCCCTTCAGTATGCACGTGCTGAGCAGCTGCTATATGCCTGGTACTGGTAACCAGGCCTGTGGTCTGGGGGGAGCAGACGAGCATGGCCCCTGTTCTCACTAGCTTGCTGCAGGGCCAAGGTGGATAGCATGTCCTGGCATGTCATTGCTCCATTGCTGCAAGGAGAGGAGATAGGGCTCATGAGGGAAGAGGAAGACTGAATTTGCAGGATTCAGCCAGGCCCAGATATGAGACAGGCACTCCAGGTATGCGGACAGCCCAAGTGAGGAGGAATCTGCCCTGGCTGGCTGCGGCCAGTGGGGTTCAGGGAGCCAGAGGGTGCAGCTGGTGGGTGGACAGGAAGGCCTGGAGGCCAGTGGCAGGCTCTATGCAGGACACTGAGGGTGAGAGTGGCCTCAGAAGGATGTGGGTGCCATTGTGCCCACCCAGCGATGGTGTAGGTTGGGGTCACAGTGATGCCATTTGAGTGTAGAGGCCAATATTCAGGATGGAAGACAGGTTGAAGGGGGTGGGCAGCATCAGGGGGACTCCTACTGCCTTCCTGAAGGATGACAGGTGTGCCCCTTATACCTTCCCTTGGTCCCCAGGTGACTGCACTCCCTCCCAGAATGGCAGCCTCACCGCTCCCACCACCCGACCCACGGTTTGTCCTCCGAGGAACCCAGTCAGCGGTACATGCACTGCATTTCTTCGGAGGAGCCCAAGGGCAGGGGCACCCGCTCCTCCTCTCAGGGTGAGTAGCTGTGGCCCCAGCCCAACCCCAGGGTTAGGCCAGGGTGAATTCAGGAGGTGGTGGGCTAGCAATGAGCTTGGTGCTCAGTTGGGGGTCCTCGTGAAAGGCTCAGGCTGCCCATCACTCGGGCACATGCCTTTTCAGAGCCCACACGACAAGCTGTCCCTTGGACAGGGAACATGACCTCTCTGTTACAGATACCATCCAGTTTACAGTGTCGACGGCACTCCCCCCTCCCTCTCCAGAGAAGCAGACTCTGCTTGAGGGACCCCTGGGGGCTTCCAAAGGCCCTCTGCCCGCCATCCTTGAGAAAGGAGCACTGTGCCACTCTTACCCTTAGTTCACATTTACAGCTGTCACCTAAACTGAAACCAATAATGGGACGTCTGGTCCACTGGCTGTGTGGTTTCCAGGCCAGCCCTGCAGAGCATGCTGGGAATGTCCTCCACTTATACCTCTTCCTGAGCCTATGCTTATACTTGTCAAAACAGGTCCCTGAGTGGGCTGGTGCACATCTGGAGCCTGCAGACGCGAAGGCCGGTTGCTATCCTGGACGGCCATCAGGGCCAGTGTGTGACCTGGCTGCAGACGTTGCCTCAGGGGCACCAGCTTCTCAGGTGGGTCTTGGTGGCAGTGAGTGCAGTCCCAAAGGAGTCAAGCTATAGCCTTCACCAGGGGCCAAGAGCTTGCCAGGGGAGCCCCTTGGGGTCTCTTCCAGCTGCCAGGGCAGCTCCTGCCAGTGGCAGAGCAGTGTGACCTCTGGCCTTGGCCTGCCCTGAGTGTGCTGGGTGCCTGTCACTACAGCGTCTGTGACCACTGTGCCATCTGGGCAGGTGCCCACTGAGAAGAGACTGATGAACACAGAAAGCAGCTCTGAGTAGGCCTCTCCAGTGGCAAGAGCTGGGGGCTGGATGGCTGAGCTCAAGGCATCTCCTTAGAGGAGCCTCAGCCTCCCTTCCCCAGGGCTCTGGTGTTATAACAGCTGCTCTGATGGGTGGCTACCCTCCCATGAGGTGCCTTGGACTGGTCACACTCGAGGTGCAGAGCCTGAACCTAAAGCCCACTCACTGACTGGCCTGTGCTCAAAACCCTCAAGTGTGGCCACCCCCAGGGGTACTGGGAGTGCCACGCAAGTACCCAGGTCCATGGCATTTGGGCTGACCAGTGCAGGGTGAGCAAATGGTGAGAGTGAGATGGGGGTCTGGCACTCCTGGTAGAGGAAGCTGCATGTGCTAAAGCCACGGCAGGCCCAGCCTGTGCATGTCACGAGTGTGATGAGGGATGGTGGCCCAGAAAGGGCAGTGTTCTGGCACTGCCACCATGGCCTTGTGGAGGTGCCAGGCTGGGGACTCCAGGTGAGAGGTGGGCCAAGAAGCAGTAGGAAGGGGCAGGTGGGTGAGAGAATGAGTTTCCATCTGTGAAGTTTAAGTGAAACTTTCCTGAATGCCCTCCAGGGCAGGTCTGCGTTCCTGCTCTAGATTTAGAGCCCAGATGGCTTGGTACCACGGTTCACAGCCCCAAAGGACGAGGCCTGTCAGGCTCCCACCCATCTTCAAAGCACTTTTGTGCCAGACATGCTGCTCCCACCACCCTGAGGGTGGCTTGCAGGTGACTGACTGACTGGAGGTATCGGGAGGGCAGTGGCCCCAGATATATGTGCTTGCAGAGCCATCGCAGCGCCTTGCCCCCTCCCTGGCCAAGCCGACACCCATCTCCAGTTGGTATGGAAGGCCCTCCATATAGTTGGGATCTTTCCCTGATGCTTAGAATAGATGTTGCATCCAAATACCCCACTTGCACTGGAGTTGCTGTTTATAAACGTTCCTCTTGAGTTTTTAGCTGAGGCCTTAGGCCGTTTGAGACCTCCTCATCCTCCAGGGCTTTGAGCTGTTCTCAGGGAACTCCCTGAGTTCTGCTCCCTGAGCTTGCCTGATACTATGTGGGGAGTAAATGTTGGATGGTACCTCCCCTTCCAGTCTGTAGGGCACTGCGGTGGTCCTGCTCTGGGTAGGGGGCCTGTGGGTCAGGAGGCCCATGGGTCAGGAGGTCCACAGTGCAGACCATACAAGTACTTGGAATGCCCAGGTGCATTTGTGTTGCACTAGAGGTCGTGCACCAGCTGTGTTTGGAAGCCAAATCTCTCCAAAGTGGCCCTTGAGAAAGGAAGGTACACTTTGATGTCAAGGGGAGGCCGGAGGACAGAAACCTGGGAGCCAAGCTGAATGTGAGGCGCCACCCTCATGCCTGAGGGCACACCTGTGCCAGTGACAGCCACCTGGGTGGGTCTGTTTCCTCCCTTTTTCATTGCAAACTGTGCATACTTAGAGAAAAGTGCACAGAACAAGTTTACAGACCATTGTATTATTGCAGAGTGGACACCTGGGTAACCATTCCAGTCAGGAAGCAGAACACTGCCAGCCGTGACGTCTGCCCCGTCCTTGGGAGGCAGCCCCCTGCATCTTGTTCTTATGTTACCATCTGAATGTGCATCTCTGAAAAGCATGGAGTCGTTATGTCTGTTTTTTTTCTTAACTTAAAAAAAAATGGAGCCATACAGAACAGCTTCCTTTGTGTATGACTTCTTCCACTCAGCTTTACTTTGTGAGATCCACCACCATGCTACACAGTGCATTGTGTGGGTTTTTTTCTGTATGGTGTTCCACTGGATGTGGTGTATGTACACCCAGATTATTTACCATTCTGCTGTCAGTGGGGATCTAGGGTGTCCACTTGGGGCTGAGAATGAGGCTTGGGAAGGCTCCTCTCTGGAGCAGTCGGTTAAGTATCCAACTTTTGATCTCAGCTTAGGTCTTGATCTCAGGTTTGTGAGTACAAGCCCCTCATTGGGCTCCATGCTGGGCATGGAGCCTACTTAAAAAAAAAAAACACACATACACACACAAAAAAAAAAAAAGAAAGAAAGAAAGAAAAAAATCTTGAAAAAAAAAAAAGAGTTCCCAACTGGGTCCCCTGGTGCTAGGTACGCTGTCTGCAGGTAGGACCCAGTACCCAGAGGTGGTCCTTGTGGGCCACAGGGTGTGTGCACATTAGGCTGCTCAGAAGGTGCTCAGAGAGGCCCACCCTTTCACTGCCCTCTGGGGCCTAGTAGTTTCTGTGTGTGGCCTCATTTGCATTTTCCTGACCACTTAGAGCCAGCCCTCTTCTGTGGTTGTTAGCCACTGGGCTAAAGTCTCCCTTAAATGCACCTTTCTTTACTGGATTGACGATCTTTTTCTTATTAAGAGTTCTTTGTATTCTGGATATGGTTGATACTGTTATATCACCAGTTACTTCGCCCACATGGTAGCTGACAGTGGCAGAAGTTAGCCACTGACATGAAGTCACATCTGCTATCTTTCCCTTATGGCTGGAGCTTCCCTCTTGTTCCTTTCGGCCCACGCTTCATCTGGAATTGCCTGTTGGTGTGGATGAGCCTTCTTTGTTTCCATCTGGATACCCGGTGGTCCTGTCCCCCCTGCCCTTATTTCCCCTCCAAGGTCAGTGACAGGGGCAGTTGAGGAAGTGGATAGTGGGGAGTGGCTTCCAGGCAGGGGTGTTGGAGCGGCATGCCCAGGGGCCAGAGAACAGGGTGATGGGGGCGAGGTGATGGGAGGCTGGGAGACTGGCTTCATCGTGCAAGCAAGTTTGTCAGGGGAGCATGGCAGCAAATACCTTGAGGAAGAACGGGAGGCAGGTTTTTCCTGTCAGAGAAGGAAGTCACAAACCTGATGGGAGGAAGTGGGGAGGAAGAAGTCTCAGGGCATCAGCAGGAACCTGTGGCATTTTGAAAATATATACACAAAGATAGATACAGGGGCGCCTGGGTGGCTCAGTTGGTTGAGTGTCCAACTTCAGCTCAGGTCATGGTCTCATGGTCCGTGGGTTTGAGCCCTGCGTTGGGCTCTGTGCCAACAGCTCAGAGCCGGGAGCCTGCTTTGGATTCTGTGTCTCCCTTTCACTTTGCCTTCCCCTGCTCGTGCTCTGTCTGTCTGTCTGTCTGTCTCTCAAAAATAAAAACATTAAAAAATACAGAAATTCTTGTGTGTGTACATTTGCATGTATGAGTGTGCATGTTTGTGTGTAAGGGGTGTGTGTGAGGTATGTTTGCATGTGTGAGTCTGTGTGTGGGGTATGTTTGTGTGTGTGAGGTATGTTTGCATATGTAAGTCTGTGTGTGAGGTATGTTTGTGTGTGTGAGGTGTGTTGGCATGTGTGAGTCTATGTATGTGAAGTATATTTGTGTGTGTGTGTGTATATATGGTATGTTTGTGTGAGTGTGTGTGTGTGTGGTATGCTTTTGTATGTTTGTGGGAGTATATGAGGTATGTCTGAATGTGTGAGTATGTATGTGTGAGGTATATTTGTGTGTCTGTGTGTGAGGTATGTTTACATGTGTGAATTTGTGTGAAGTATGTTAGCATGTGTGAGTCTGTGAGATATGTTTGTGTGTGTGAGCATGTGTGTGTGTGTAGTATGTTTTTGTGTGAGTCTGTGGGTGTGTCTGAGGTATAGTTGCATGTGTGAGCATGTGTGTGTGTCTGAGGTATATTTGTGTGTGAATCTGTGTGTGTGAGATATGTTTGTATGTATGTGTGAGGTATGTTTGTGTGTGTGAGGTATGTTTGCATGTGTGTCTTTGTGTGAGTGTGAGACATGTTTGCATGTGTGAGTGTGTGTATGTGAATGTGTGTGTGTTGTATGTTTGCATGTGTGAGTCTCTGTGTGTGAGGTATGTTTGTGTGTGTGTGAGGTATGTTTGCATGTGTGAGTCTGTGTGTGAGGTATGTTTGTGTGTGTGTGTGAGGTATGTTTGCATGTGTGAATGTGTATGTGAGGTATATTTGTGTGTGAGGTATGTTTGTGCATGTGAATCTGTGAGGTATGTTTGCATGTGTGTGTGAGGTATTTTGCATGTGTGAGGTATGTGTCTGAGGTATGTTTGCCTGTGTGAATGTGTGTGTGTCAGAGGTATTTGTGTGTGTGTGTGTGTGTGAGTCTGTGTGCATGTGTGAGCGAGCCATGTGTGTGTGTATTTCCTGTCTGTTGAGAGGGCCTGGTGGCAGCAGCACCTCACGACAGTGAACACACCAGCATCCAGATCTTGGTTTGCAGTTCTCTGTCTGCACTGGAAGGAACAAGGAACAGGGGATCCTGGGGGAAATGATTTGAGGTCTGGAACACCTTGCTGATGGACGTGTGTCAGAAGGACTCTGAGCCAGCCTGTAGGGGGTCCCACTGGCTGATCTGGGATGGTTTAGCACAAAAATAAATAATGAGAGGCGTAGATGACCGCCCATTGAGTAATACAGGAATGTGTAAGTCCGGAGCGATGGGGAGGGGAAAGCTGTTCTTCCTGTGGGATAGCACCTTGTAAATGTAGAAGGTGGTGGGCATGGGAGTCACCGGCCAGTGGCCATGAAGGCCTCAAGGACAGATGGGCAGCCTCACTCCGTGCCAAGGCTGAGCTGTTTGAGGGTCAGGATACAGACTGACAACTAGCGTCCTGAGTCTTTGTAAAGGTATTTTGCCTGTAACTTTGCAGTATCGAGTCGACATACTTCTCCAACATCCCATAGGTCGGGTCCTGGGTGCCCTTCCCCTTGGGCACATTGTGTCATATGTTTGTCATAGTCTGCAGTCCATCTTGGGACCCTGACACCCTGGCTGTTTTCTTAATGTGTATACACCAAAGTCTGCTCTTTGTGCAGTTGCCCTATGGGCTTGATGATGCCCACAGTCACATAGGTGCCACCCCAGGGCCACACAGGGCCTCTCTACACACCCTGTAGGCAGTGCCCCTAGTCTTCCACATGTCATCATGCTCCCTTCCCCCCAGAACGTCCCACCAGGGGACTCATACAGAAGGTGGCCTTTGAGCTCTGGCTCCCCTCACTTAGCAGATGTCCTGCAGGTGGTTGCACATGTCCCAGTTTGTTCCTGTCTGTTGCTGAGTGGAATTCCGTGGTGTGGATGCATCACTGATTGCCCAGTCTCCTGTTGAAGGGTTGCTTCCAGTTTGGCTCAGGCAGTTACAAACAGAGCTTCTGTAAACATTTGTGTATGGGCTTTTGTGTGAATATAGGTTTTAAATTTGCTTGAGAGAATTTGTGAGAGTGGGATTGCTGGGTTGTCACAGTTAATTCACAAACCGAAGAGGGTGAGCTCGCGCTTTGGCAGCATAGGGAGTGGCAAGAAGGGCCATGAAGCTGGGAGTGGGGCAGGGGCCACAAAGCACCCTGGGCTGGGATTCACAGTGCAGCCCTGGGACAGCCCATGGCTGTGTCGGGCATCAGGTATCTTGGATGCAAAACCCTTCCTTGGCTGCAGTTACCCAGCCAGATAATTGATGCCCTCTAGGTCCCTCTCTGGAAAGCGTCCCCTACCTGCCTTCGGGGTTTGTCTGGGTGGGACACCCAGTCTGCTCACCTTGGAGGCTCACATCTGTCCCCTCTTGGTCTGGCAGTCAGGGCCGGGACCTGAAGCTGTGCCTGTGGGACCTGGCGGAGGGCAGAAACGCTGTTGTGGACTCCATGCACCTGGAGAGCATGGGCTTCTGCAGGAGCTCTGTCCTGACCAGGGGTCAGGGGAAGTGGATGCTGGCCATGCCGGGGAGCGGCAGTGATGAGGTGAGTTCCAGCCCACATGGTGCCCTTGGCTCCACGAGCTGCTGGCACTTAGTTTCCCTAAACACGCATGCTCATCCTAAGCACCTGTTGCAGGAATACTGTGTCCACCACAGGACCTTACGGAGTGGTGGGTCTGGGTCCGTCTGCTGGCTCACAGCTTCAGGGGCCTTGGCCTGGCCTTCTGTGAGGTGTCCGGTGGTGAGAGTCAGGAAGGGAAGCCCCAGCACCCAGCACCACATGGCACGGGATGGGTGAGTGTCAGAGGAGAGACTGCCCAGACAGGTCCTCAGAGGACTTAGGAGAAGATACACATGGAAAGGTCCCAGGCAAGCCCCCAGGAGGTGGTAGGAGAGAAACCAAGGCCTTTTGGAGTCTGGGCATCAGAGCCAGGGCACCAGGAGAGGGCAGCCTTCTGGGGAGCTGAACTGAGTCCTGGCATGAGAGACCTCAGTCAGATATGGGGTGCTGGGGGCAAAGGCTGGCACCAGGGTAGTCAATAAGATCAGTATAGAGGGCACAGGCAAGCAGGGGAACTCAGGGAATGGGGTTTCAGATGGGCGTGATGGAGCCTCAGAGGTCACCATCATATGGGGCTCCAGCCAGAGCGGCTAGCAGTGGTTGGTGACAGGGAGCTGGGCAGGCTAGACAGCATGTCCATACCTCCAGAGGCAGAAGAAGCAGTGCCCAGGACATGGGAACAGATGGTGGGAAGCAAGGGTGGAGAGTGAGGTAGAAGATGAGGGGATGGATGGAGGTGCCAGCTTTGGGGGAGCTGAAGGGAAATTGAAGAAGAAACACAGGAGCAGCAATCGGATAGGCCTGGTGAGTGTGGGGGCATCGGACAGGGCTGGACGAAGTGTGGGGGGCCAGGGGCTCTGAGTATGGGCAGAGAGAGCTAGGGGTGCACACGTGCAAGGGGAGGGGGCCTCCAGTCTCCCTGTATCCCCTGCTGGCCCCAAGAGGCGGTGCAGCAGGCTGCATTGGGCAGGGACCTGAGGCCATGTGCACATGGTGAGGTTTGGCCCCCACCCAAGAAGACTCGTTTGTCTTAAAGCAGATTCAGTTCATAAATAATGAGATAGGAACAGGCATTTATTTGTTCATGATTGCGTTTAAATCACCAATTAGGAGCTACATACACTTTTCTTGCCAATTCGCCAAAAACCTGTTAAAAGTTTTATTAATGTGAAAAGAGAGGGCTGTGCTTCCTCCAGGACAGCCAGGGCCAGGCAGCACCAAGCCTTGCTCATGCACTGCATAGCTCAGAGCCCATCCCGGGCTGAGCCAGCCCTTCCTGCTCAGGGAAGGGTGCCCTGGGCTGTGCTCCACTTCTCAGCCAGCCCAAGTCTTCCTGGCTGTGTGTCCCTCCCGAGGCCTGGCCCCTGAGACCCCACATCTCCTGCTTGATGCTGTTTTTAACTGACCTGCTGGTTTCCCGTTTGTCAGTGCAGGCGGCACCTATGCTTTTCTGGAGCGGCCAGTTTGGGGACCTCATATATTCTGGGAAAATAGTTGTTTTCCATGTTCCCACCTGGAATCTGCTTGGACTGAATCTGTCTGGAAAAGCATCACTGGCCTATGCCCAAACAATGCCCCAGGAGGACGTGCTCCCACCCTGCTTGGCCGTCTGGGTGGCCACACTTGCCCAAACCAAACATTTTACCTTCTGGAAACAAAAGTTGCAATTGAGTGCCAGATGGAAAGCACACTGGTGTCTGTAGGAGGCTCCCGGGCATTAGGCGTCTAGGCCCTTGCCGGAGCCCAGAGCTTCACTGCGGACTCACAGAGGCCCCTGGGCCTGTCCTGGTCCTCAGGTCCTGGGCTCCTTGCTCTCCTGCATCCTGGATGTGACTGTGGATTTTGCCACTCGTACTTCCTCCCACAGCACCTAGCTCAGGCTTCAGGGCTATTCTGGTTTTCCTCCCTCTCCTTCCAGAGAAGGCTTGCTGGGTGATTCACCCCTACCTGATCTCCTTACCTTCATGCCCCTCCACTCTGTTACCAGAGGGGTCTTTCTGGGCCCACAAATTGGGATACACCATCCCTCACTGTACCTGGGGGCCCTTGTACCAGGCCATCCAGGGTGCAGGCCTATGCAGACTGTGTGTCAGGTGACTTCTGCGTCCTCCATTTACTTTGAGAGAGAGAGAGAGAGAGAGTGTGAGTGTGTGAGCTGGGGAGGGTCAGACAGAGAGGGGGAGAGAGAATCCCAAGCAGGCCCTAAAACTGTCCATGCAGAGCCTGATGCAGTGCTCAAACCTACAAACTGTGAGATGATGACCTGAGCCAAAATCCAGAGTTGGACGTTTAACTGGCTGAGCCACCCAGGTGCTCCTTGCAACGTCTTTCTTGTATTTGTTTTCATTTTGCTAGAGCTTCTTCTTGAGCATCTTTGCTGTTCCAGGGGTCTCCTTCTTCTGGCAGCCTCTTACTTCATGACAGTACTAACCTGTCACATCACTTAGAGTCTTATCTGTCTCCTTTGTGGGCAGTGAGGGCTATAGTGTCTGGCATGGACACTGATCCTGCAGGCCCAACAGACAGTGGGGGAAATTGCATGTGTGTATGTGTGTGTGCGCATGTGCACACTCCACGGTGAGCCCCGCCCCTCTGCTGGGATACAGTGTGGGCCTCTGGCAATAGCCTTGCCCCAAAGGTACCTGCAGCCTCAGCCTGTGATTCCCCCGCATGGGCCCACAGCTGAGAGGACCAGGCCGTACCACTGGCTCTCTGGCCTGCCTGCAGTGTGCCCTTGCAGGACCCAGCATGCATGTAACAGATCTGGAATTCTTATGTGGGACTTAATCTCAGACCTTGGGCTCATTCTCCCATGTGGGGTAGTGAACACAGCTCAGCCCAGACCCACAGACCTTCTGGTTCATTGGGTGTCAGAGAGCAGGCCAGATGTCCCTTCAGTGCCCCCAACCCTTCTGCACCTCGGACTCTTCATCTGCAAACTGGAGGATGTCCTCTTGTTGACAAGGGATCATGTGTGACTCTACAATGGCTGCATGTTGTTGTGACATTATCTGTACGGTGGAGCTTTCCCACCTGCCTCACACAGAATCCCCTCCACTTCCAAGCACCACAGGAGGGGGCGCCCTTGTCCCTGCTTGGTGGTTGAGGGAGGTGAGGCACTAGGGATGTAGATGGCTGGGGACCCAACTCTGGTCTGTGTTACTTTAGTGCCCAAGTCTGCTCCTTGTGGCTGCGGCTGTCCCATGCAGATGGTATGGGGCAGAGCCTGGCCCCTTTCAGGCCAACGGGCCTGAGTATGACCTGGCTATGTGGACCAGAAAGACACATCTTCCAGCCCAGGCACAGGAGGGCCTGGTGACACAAAACACCACTGTGATGCCCAGTATAGAGTTGTGGGGTGCTGGGAACAGCCAGGCTCCACAAACAGAGTTCCCATTGGTGCACACCATGTTCATTTCCTAGGCTTACTGGTGGTTTCCACGTGCTCTTGCACAGGGAACTTCTGTAAACCATTTGATGCTCCTAAGATGGTTCAGGGTTGTTCACATGAAAACCCACACCAGGAAAGAGAAGGAAGCAGAAATTGGGCGAATGGGCAAACTGAGTCACTGCCGAGCAAGCCTCCCACTCAGTGAAGAGGTAAAATCAGGAGAGGCTGGAGGCAGCTGCCAGGTGGTGATGCTGGTTAGAGGGACATGCCGGTCACTCAGGAATGACGCGTGAGTTTTGCAACGCCCGACGGCTCCTGAGCCCACGAGCCTGTGCGGCCTAATTAGGAGGCTCGGCTCCCAGGTTCCTACGGGGAGCAGACAGAAACTCGCAGCAGCCTTGGCTAATCGCCTTAAAAGTCTCTTGTTTGTATAGTGCAGGCTCGACTTGGCGCCGGCCCAAATCAACTTGTTTTCTTACTGTCAGGTTCAGATTCTGGAGATGCCATCCAAGACGTCAGTGTGCACCCTGAAGCCTGAGGCAGATGCCAAGCCGGGCATGCCCATGTGCCTGGAGCTGTGGCAGGTAAGGCCCAGCGCACGCCAACCACGCCCTGCCAGCCACGCCCTCTGGGTGGTGAATCATGCCCCATTCACGATTCGATTTATCGTCAAACCAAAAGACAATTAGCCCCCTGGGAATACATGCACACACTACCTTCCGCAGCCTTGGTGTCCCAGCCAGCTCCTGCTGTCCTCCTGCCACTGCTGCTGCTCCTGCACACTGTCCAGGACAGGCCTGGCTTGTGCTGTCCTCCACAGGGCGCCCCCCTCTGCGCGTGCAGCGAAGAGGGACAGCCGGGTCCGCTGAGCTCCGCTCCTCTCTGCACACCAGTCCACAGCCCTGCAACCCTGCACGGGGCTAGAAGGGAAATGCTGACTAACCCTGCAAGCCTGCGCGGCCCTTGCTCCACTTGGGATCACTTGGTGTTCCTTCTTTGTCTTATAGAGGCAGGAGTGGGCTTAACATGTTGACTTTCCCTGCAGCCACACTTGCCATTTCTGATTCTTGATGCCGTTCCCTTCTTTCTTGACTATTCTTATTTGAGAGGGTGAGGAGGCCTTTCCAGGGGCTGGCAGCTGAAGCCTGAGGCTGGGGAGACGGCCACAAGCCTGAGTGCTGGTTGGGCTTGAGCTCCAAGCCTGAGGCCTGGGAGCGTTCCTTTTGGGGCCACCTACCTGCCTGTAACCAGAGGCCTCATCCCTCTTCAAGGCACAGCCTCCTCTCCTCCACAGGGGTCATCACTGGCTCAAAGTGTGTGTTTCTGCTCCTCATGGCTGCTAGTGTTTGGGGCAGCAGAGCAGACGGTCTGGTGTGCTCACTGGGAAAGAACCCCAGGCGGCGTCTTGGCCATGGCAGACACTGTGGTGAATAGGTCATTGACCATTGCTTGCCTTGGGAGTACGGTTTATAGGTCACTTTCCCAGCTTTGTTCAGTTCACCAGCCTCTTCTGAGAGCCACCCTGAGCCTGCCTAAGCTTCGGAGAAGGTGATTCCTGCCTTGTGCCTCACTGCTCATTTGAACTTTTCATAAGATGGGCTTGGGCAGTTTGGAGGTGTCTGTGGGACCAACCGGACCCACAAGACCAGGCACCCCAGAGACCCTGCTTCAAGCTTTTTGTCCCTCCAGGGACCTGCCCTTTCTTGCCGTTGGTTTCCCCCTACAATTTCTTCACTGTGAACATTCCAATTGGAATTTGTTCCCAGTTGGAAATCTCTGATAAGCTGATCTTGTGGTGTCCTGCTGCTGCTGCACCTCTCAAAGAGAAGCCCATGGGGAACTGAGTTGGTGGGGACCGCGAGAGGCCCGCCTGAATGACAGAGCCCCTGGCACCAGCAGCAGGGTATATGGCAGGGAACACCCTGAGGCCGTGACGCCTTGGGCCCTGGTGTGGTTGTCCCAGGTCCCAGGGAGGACCTTGTGGCTACATCCACTCCTACTCCGCTCCCTGGAAACACGGCCATTGTGTAATCATGTAAAAATTCCAGCAGAAAAATATATAGAAACGGGATGTACCAACTTGTTAAGGTAATTAATATAGTCGACAGAGGACAAATCGAGTTTTTGTTAGTGGATATAGATCCAACACAGAGCGTTCTGTTAAAAAAAAAAAAAAAGTCAACATTAATTTGAAAGACCCTTTTATTTTCTCCAAACCTGAAGGCCCAGGTTGTAATTTATTAATCTGCGTGTGGCAGAGTGGCCTGACTTAGTAATTTTTTCTTAAACATTCAGATGTATTCTTGTTTTGCTCTTTGAAGCTGCTGACTTGTATTATTAGGATAGTCATCACATGAAAGGTCAGGAATATCGATCACAGCAGCTCTGAAAGACTCCCAGCCTTTGGGCCTAGGGTCCCCTCCAGGGAGCTGGGAGCTTCCCTCAGGATGGGTCCCAGGAGGTACTATAGGCGGGGCCTGTGCACTGGAGTCCCACCCAGTCAGCACAGGACAGGATACAAAGCAAGTCCTTGTAGCAACTTTAGGTCCTTATCCTATGGAGGGCAACCTGTCACCAAAGGCCCGATGACATGAGACCACTGTCCAGCCTGTGGTGTCTATCACTGTGGGGGGGGGGGCGCACAGGGACCCTGCAGGACAGGTGGGAAGCAGCAGCCATCAGGGCTAGATCTCAGCATTTGGTCACTGTTGGCAGCATCAAGGTGAGCCGCTGCAGGTCAGCCCGGCTTCTGATCTGGCCCCCCTGTGGTACCTTGATGGGTGGGTGAGTAGCATGCTGCCCCTGTACTAGCCGAGATGCTCAGAACCCAGAAACCACAATCATCATGTGGACTCAGGCTACAGAGACAGACCAAAGCCAATATGTTGGCCCTGGGAGGAGCCCCGATGAGGAAAGAATGTACCCAGGGGATCAGAGGGTGGCAGGGCCCTGGGGGAGGGGCAGACTGGGCTGAAGCAGGGGGGATGGGAAGCAGGGGACAAGATGGATCACTGCCCTGAGAGGAACAGACCCAAATGAGCCCCAGGCAAGTTCCTCAGACCTGGCCTGTGGGGGGACAGGGGGGTCCAGCAGATCTGGTCTAGGGGGATGGCATGAGTTCTTGCTTGGCATGCAGAGTGTTGGGCTATTCTCACCTGGCTGTCACCCTTCCTCGAGTCCAGTTATGGCTGCTCATGAGGGGAAGCCCTGTCTGGAGAAATCAGCTACCTGAAAGGAAGTGCCAGAGCAGAGGGCCTGACCGCTTCTTAAAGTACTCTGTCCATCTTTGGAGAAAAGTGTTGCAAATAATTTTATACCTCACAAATAATTTCCGATCAGGTGACTTGACAGATGGCAAAATGGAGCTTTTCCCCATTATAAAACTACAGGGAAAGTACACCGATAATGTCATGGCTTTTCATGGGAGGTTAGAAGGAGCCAGTGACCACGCTCAGCTGCTCCCAGCCTTGGCCCCTGCCTGGCAGGCATCACCAGATGCTGTGCACACACAGGGTTCATGGTCACAGGGCCCATATCCTGACTGCTTGCCCAGTCGGGCCTGCCGGGAGGCAGTCAGCATGCAGGAGGCCCCAGGGAGGAGCACAGGCTGCCACAGGCTAAATGAAACTAGGAAGCCTTTATGTTTTTGTTTGTATGAACATGTATTATCAGAAAAAAATGTGTAAGCTGTTTCTGAGGAAATGTAGGAGGCGTCCTCCAGACTAGCTCCAGCCTGGGAGGATTCATTGTGCTGTGGGCAGGTCTTGGTGGCTGTGTCCTCCCCGTCTTCTGGCACAGCCACCTCTTTTTGATCATAGAGCTAATCTGCATCAGACTCCCCCTGGTTCCCATCACCAACCAGGGCCCCAGTGACATACACCACACCCTGAAGCCTCAGTTTCCCCTTTTGATGCATGGAGAAAGCCCTGCTTCCGTGTGTGGAGGATGTATCCATTCTTTAGACACAAGCTCTGGTGCCTTCTGGCTAAACCCAGATAGTTACCTTACTTAGCCTCACAAGCTGGTTCTTTCTGAGCACTCTTTAATGTTGTGGAGAGACCATCTGTGTGGTGTGTACAGCATCTAGGTCCAGACCCCCCCTCTGGGCAGTAGAAGCACCCACACAGCTCAGTAACAGGAGCTCTAGCAGGTGGACAAGGAGGGCCTTCATGGTGCTGTCAGCCCTGTTGGCCCATGACCAGTGAGGCCCAGGCCCTCTGCTCACCACCAGCCTTGCCGCCAGCAGTCCTGGGAGTTGCAGGTGACCCAGGACCCAGCCTTACTGACCAGCCCCCCAAAGCCCCTGTTTTCACCATTGACCATTCAGGGGGCTGGGAGGCAAGCCCAGTTAGAGCTCCCTACATCTCAGCTGAGCTCCTGGCTCTCGGAAAATTCACTGGGGAGGGAATGTGCTCAGTTATTTCTGACACTTGAGTGACACCAACCCCAGGCAGCTTAGCAGGAAATGCAGACATGAGTGAAGAGCAAAAGGCGTCGGCTGGTGTGTGCTTTGTCCCAGAAGCAACCTGGGCGTCTGTGCTGGAGACTGGGCACCAGGCATGGGGCTGCTGCTCTCAGTGCCGGGGTGACACGGAGTCCCGTGGTGCTCCCCTGCAGTTGTTGCTGAGGCTAGATAAACGAGGCGTCTGCCCAGGGTGCGGAGCCCTCTGACCTGCGTCCTCATTCATCACAATAGCCCAGGACCGGCAGAGCTCAGCTCATACCAGTCAGCGCCCTGGCGACTCACCAGGCCTGGGGGTGGGGGGCTTCCACGGCGACGTTGACAAAGCACAGAAAGTTCATTTTTCATTGAGATGGAGCTCACGATTTCCTTTGGCTGGCAGTTCTAGACAGGTGACCGCCTCACGAAGGGGTGGCCGCAAGTCTCAGCCTGTAGTAAGGAAGCACGAAGACACAGCAGCACCCGAGCTGGCGAGCAGCAGCGTGGCAATGTGATGTGGGGGCCAGGCTGGGCTATCCCTGGCTCTGTCCTCCCCCAGTCTCAGTCCTCAGACTGCCCCAGCACTGGCCAATGCCAGCTTTGTGCCAATGGTACCGACCATTGGTGGGCCATACAGAACCTCCGAACAGTTACTGCTGGTATGGGGCAGACTGGAAACAGCTCCCCAGCTGGGCGACCCCTCAAGGCCCAGCAGGAGAGCCCACCCATCTCTGGAGCCCCTTCTCCCCCAAAACATACCAGGACCTTTTGGGAGCTGATTGCTGTGCTGTCCCCGCAGGCTGAGTCCAGTCCCCGCCCACTCCTCCTGGCCGGCTATGAGGACGGATCTGTGGCCCTATGGGACGTCTCTGAGCGGAAGGTGTGCAGCCGAGTCGCCTGCCACACAGAGCCCGTCATGGGCTTTGGCTTTGACTCCCAAAAGGCCAGGGGCGTCTCGGGCTCTGCGGAGAAGGCGCTGGCTGTCTGGAGCCTGGATGAGCAGCAGGCCCTGCAGGTCAGTACGCCAGACCCGAAGTGTCATTTATCCTGCTTTGCACTAACAGTCTGATAGGCTGAAACAATATTTAGGCATGAAGAGGAGTTGTTGCAGATCCCTGGCTAATTAATCACTGTGAGGCGGGGTGCAGGCCAGCCTGTCCGCGGAGCCAGCGCAGGAAGAAGGGGGCGTGGGCGTTTGTGAACCATTCACATGGTTTGGGTTTCTCTCAGACCTTGGGTTAACAGCAGTCACGTCTTGTCCATCTAGAGAAAAGGCATGTAGAGTCCGGGAGTAGGCAAGCCCATTTGTGAAAACTCAGAGGAATTCGGTCAGTAAGGAACTGATTAATCAACAAAAACCAACCCAGTGTGGAGAAATCCTCAGAGTCACGCCCCCAGGGCAGTCTGTAAGCCAACCCCAGGGAAGCTGTTCCTCACTGCCAGTGGCCACAGTCAGGAAGGGGTGTGAGGCCTCAAGGCGGAGCCGGGTGGTGCTGAAAACCTTCCCATAAGGTCTCAGTGGACCTTTCCTTCCCACATGACTCCTGGAGCACCTGGAGACCACATCTGAGCCTGTGGCTGGTACTCAGCATGTGGTGACTCAGCCTACGCCCTCAGCCCTATTTGGGACCTAGGGGGTAGAGTGGGGGGAGGGGCGAGAAGCCTCACACTAGGGCAGGTTCCAGGGAGCTGCGGGTCACAGGGATGAGGTGTGCTATGTCTCTTGACGCCAGAGGATGGCCTGGGTGCACTCTGGTGTCTTGGGGTGGCCGAGGAGTCTCCATTAGCCAGGAAGCCTTAGAAGGCTAAGACTTGGCCACTTGGCCAGCAAATAGAAGCTGCATGGAAGGGCAGTGATGCAAACCCAGGTCTGGTGGGGGAATAGGGCCCTGCATGGGAGCTGTGTGGCCCTCAGGGAGACTGCCAGCAGAAGGCTTGGCTCCTGGCCTCACCTGGGCACTCATCACTAGAGTTCTAGAGGACATGTTTGCCCTCCTCTGCAGTAGCTTGATGGAGACAGGAGGCTGAGGAGGAATTCATCCCTTAGGGCCACTCTCCAGATGGGAGAGCCTTGCCCACAGCCTGGTAAGCCTGCCTCACCTCACACTTGCCCAGCCCAGGTCCCCGTGGCCAGAGAAAGAGGCCTTGGCTAGTGGGCCCCCGAGGCACATGGGTTAGGGTGGAGGGGTGGGCCGCCGGGGAGAATTAGGACATGCTGCGGTACCTAGCAGGTATCACGGGTCCTGGGTGCAACCCGGGGTGGGACATTTCCACCAGGTCATCCCAAAGGAGGGACAGAGTGAGGACAGTAGAGGCAGGGGTTTTACATGGTGAGTGAGGAGTCAGAGCCAGAGGGAAGCTGAGAATGAGTGAGGTGAGAGGGTGCTAGAGAGAATGGTAATGGCCATCTTCCATAGTAGAGAGACCCAAAGACGGAAGAAGTCAGGCAGAGTTGGACTTGGGAGGAGCCCTTTTGCATCGAAGCTGGGGTTAGAACTGGCATCCTAAAAAGAGAGGTCCCTCGGCGCCTGGGTGGCTCAATTGGTTGAGCGTCCAGCTTCAGCTCAGGTCATGATCTCACATTTGTGGGTTCAAGCCCTGAGTCAGGCTATGTGCTGACAGCTAGCTCAGAGCCTGGAGCCTGTCTTCAGATTCTGTGTCTCCCTCTCTCTCTGACCCTCCCATGCTCATGCTGTCTCTCTCTCTCAAAAATAAATAAAGCATTAAAAAATAAAAAAAAACGGTCCCATCAGGGAACGGAGGGGAAAACCAGAGCAGGTATCTAGCAGCAGCAGGGCTGGAGCCGTACCTGCTGTCCTGGCATCTCTCCAGGTGGGATCTGAGCAGGACCTGAGAACGGGAGCAGCCAGCCAGAGCCCAGAGAGAGGGGGAAGAGGGGGGTCACATGTCACATCTGGGGACAGGGCACACGTTTATGGTTCCTTGGCGTTGCTCCTCTCCAGCAGACTGGCTCGTGTCGGCACATGGCTGACTTGTAGTGAAGCCAGCTACCCATCTGTCCTTCTGTCCTTATGTTGTCTCAGAGAGTCCACAGAGGCTCCAAAAGAAGCAGAGTTAGGCCTCCAATGGGGCCCAGCCTGGCTGTTGGGGGGCCAAGCTTCTCCTGCCTCCATCCTGGCAGGAGGGTCTCAAGGCACTAGAATTATGGACTTGAGTATGGATGGAATGAATGTCTTCATGATGGCTGTCATCTTTTTTTTTTTTTTTTTTTTTTTTTTGGTGCCGAAACCCAGGAACGAACATCTTTTTTTTTAAGTTAGAGAGAGGAGCGCGTGAGTGCACGGGGAGAGGGCAGGGGGTGGTGGCGGCGGGGGGACAGAGAGAGAGAAAGAGAAAGAGAGAAAATCCCAAGCAAGCTACACACTGTCAACACAAAGTCCAACTCAGGGCTTGAATTCATGAACCGTGAGATCACCACCTGAACCAAAATCCAGAGTCAGACGCTTAACCAACTGAGAGGCTCAGGCGCTCTGGCTGTCATCTTTAAGACTGGGGCAGAGCCATTCCAGTGCTGGGTCTTCACGTCCTCAGCAGTGGAGGGCACCTTGCTAGGTGTCAAGACCAGCCAGGCGGGCACTGGAGTTCTCCCTCATACCCTTCCTTCCTGCCCCTCGAGCCTCGTGGGGACCAGACAGTGCCCCCACCTTCCCACTGTGGGGTCTAGTGCTCCATCCTGCCGTGGCTTAAACTTCATGAGCCTGACCTTGCAAAGGGCTGAAGATTCAGGTAGCTTCCCTGAGAACCCCACCCGAACCCCTGGACCTCTGGAAGGGTCCCCTCCTGCTATCTGGCCCAGATCTGCCTGGTCTCTGCTGGCTTTTTCAGAAAACAGCTGCTGGAACTTAAAACTTAAATTTATGGGGCTGCTCCAGTCCAGAGATGAACTTTTACTATACTGATGAATTGAAAAGTTGAAGCACGGGAGATTATTAATGAATTTGAAAGTTAAAGCAGAAGGGGAGCCAGGCACTGCGGAATGGATATGGTGGTTACATGACAGCGTTATGCCGGGCTAGGGGCCTCGCTCAGTAGTGCACATCAAAGGAGGAGGACAGCGTTTCTCCCGCTGAGCATGGTCACTGGAAACGGCTGCCTCACCCAGAAACAACTGCACATCAATTTCAGAGTTGGCCCCAGAGGCCCTGGAGATTTTCAGGTTGTGACTCACAGGCCTCTGAAGAGGAAGTGTCAGGGGCCAGCACCCATAGGCATCCACAGGCATCCTCGCCCTGGGGCTCGAGGCACGGTGCCGGCCCTGCGATGTGGCTGCCCACCCCGGCCCTTGAGCCACGTGGGCACAGATGTGCCTCACCTCGCAGCCTGCTGTTGGACTCTCTAATGAGCCCAAATCAATCTCTCCCGGGCGGGCGCTGGGAGCAGAGACGCAGATGAGGTTTCCCTCAGCAGAGCGTGGGTAATGGGAACCAGATGGCGGCCGCGCCGTGTGCACATTCCTGGCACCTGAGGTCATGTGCTGTGAGAGCCACTAGTGGCCACGATCCTTCCCAGAGGGTCCTCATCCAGGATGGGTGTGGCCAGGGGCCACAGCAGTGACCCGGGGGGCCTTTGGCCACTCTCTTCAGGACAACATGGCCTCAGGGGCACATGGTGACACCAGGGTACTTGCCTGCCTTCCAGAGGTGGCTTTCCCTCCAGCCTCCAGGGGATTGGGCTTTGGCTATCATCAGACACAGGTGGTGTGCAGACCTGCTCCTTCCTCCCACACTTGGGCAGGGCCCATGGCCTTGAAGCAGAGGCTGATTTACAGCCAGCAGTATTTTTAGGCCTTTAAGTAATATTAAGGTCCCCCCCACCCCCACCCCAGCCAGCCTGGACCAGGAATCAGACCAACCACACTTTCCCCACATTGCACCGGCAGCTGGTTGGCCAGGCATCCTCTCGTCCCACTGTGTGGCCGTTGCCCTCTTTCTCCCTAGGCTTCTCCTCAAAAGTGTCAGCAGCAAGACATGTGGGACAGGTAGGAAGGAGACTGCAGGGCCCTGAGACCAAGAAAATTGTGGACACAACCCAACCTACCATGTGCATGCATAGCAGAACCAGAAAGCTCTGGTCACCGTCACCACGAATAGTCCCTGTTGGGCTGCCCTCCTCCCTCTCCTCCGGAATACAAGCCTGGGACAGGGACTGGCCTCATTTGGTTTAGGTCCCCATCAAAGCTTTTGCAATTACTTCTCTTCATTCCTGTTGGGGGAGCCTGCCTTGTGCTTCTGCCTCAACGCTGGAATCACTCCCGCTCCCTTGGGCAGCTCTGGGCCTATTAGCCCCTCCTAGGTGGTGACACCCGCATGGAAGGCGTTCTCTGCCCTACACCCAGCTTCCAGTGTATGAGGACCCCCATTCAGGGGCCTCTCTGGAAATTCACATTCCTCTTCCATTTGTCCTGGGCTCTTGGTGTTCATCAGCAGAGAGCAAACTTGAAAGCAGCCCTTATCTCTCTGTGAAATACTCCCCCTGTTAACAAATTCACATGAGGATGGACTATGAAGGAGGAAACCTGGAAGCTGGGCCCCAGGTGGGTTCTAGGGAGTCCGTGGCTCTGAGGCCGGAATTCCCTGGCTACCACTGGCTTGAGGCAGAGTCCACAGAAAAGAAAAGGATGAGGGACAGTGATGGTCCTCAGTCCTCATTCCTAGCTACCCTGTTCTGGTCTGGGAGAGTGGAGAGAAGTTCAGGCAGATGCACACCCTCACAGGTGGGTGCACGTAGGATTTGCATCTCACACCGGCACAGAGGCTTCAGCTCCCACAGCCCTTCCAGTGTGGGTCAGGCTTGGCAACCTGGGTATCCCGGTCCATGAACTGGAGAACCAAGTACTGGACGGAGCCCAGGAAGAGCAGGAGGGGGCCCTGGACCAGGAGATGCGGAGTGGGCATAGAGGTACCTGGACAGATCACTGCAGGGCTGCTCACATGCTGACAGCACTGACCAGGAACCCAGGACATTCCAAGTGGAGGCCAGGACTGTGGCAGGGATCCTGGCTGTGCCATGGCTTGGATGGCGTGCCCCATTTGCTGCGGGTTTTAGCAGTTTCCTATCATATCCAATCCCCCTTCTACTCCTAGCAGGTAAGAATCTGGATTGTGAAAGAATGTTGAACTGTCAGACTCATGGTTTTTTCTCCTCAAATCAGTTACTTTAATATATTGCATGATTTGGTTTTTATAATATTAAAACAGCCACATAGTGCTAAAATAACCTGCCACATAGCCTGTCCATTTCCACGCTGTGATGCTGGGGTGGAGTTGTTCAGGGCCATCTATCTGTCAGTAGACCAAGCTGCACCCCCTCTCCAGTTACCCCACTGTGCTTAGGGTATCAGGGTGTCAGGAGCCCCACAGTCTGGAGCCAGACGGCCCCTCTTCTCCTGATCTCTGGTAAGTTGCAGGAGGTCAGTTTTGTAGTGGCCCTGGGTCACTCTTGGCCTGTCCCACTGGGGTAGGCATTTTTCTCTGCAAGGAAGGCTTGAGCTAAGAATTTTCTTGAACTAAGAATTTATCTAGAAGCATAAAAACCTTCAAGGTATTTTCATGCTGCCCTTTTTTTATTTGTAATGATTGTTTAGATTTCTGCTGTATTTATAGAACTGTCCCATTTTTATCCCTGATCAGTCATATCTTTGTTGATCTTTATTTTTTCTTCTAATTCTTTTTAATATTTTTAAATGTTTATTTAGTTTTGAGAGAGAGACAGAGCGTGAACAGCGAAAGGGCAGAGAGACAAGGAGACCGAGAATCCCAAACAGGCTTCACGCTCTGTGCTGACTGCAGAGAGCCCGATGCGGGGCTCGAACTCACCAATCGTGAGATCACGACCTGAGCCAAAGTCTGATTTTTAACCGAGTGAGCCATCCAGGCCCCCCTCTTTGTTGATCTTTAAAAATCTTTTTCTGTTTCATTTCTGCTCTGATCTTTCCCTTCTTTCATCCTGTGTTCTCTGAGCTTGGCCTGTTTCTTTGACTTGACCTGGGTATGGAGCCCGCTCATTCTCCACCACCCATTCCCCACAGCAGCTGAAGTCTGTTTGCAACCCTCTAGCTGTTTCCCACATTGGGTGATGTCACCATCTTCATCAGCGCTCACTTCTGGGTGGACCCGATATTTGTTTGTTCTCTAACTGCTGAGCTGATCAGAGTGGTTTGTTTGTTTGTTTTTTATGTTTCTAAATGTTTGATTTATTCCCCCTATTTTTTATTTTTTAATTTCAAGTTAATACTGTTGTGGTCGGAGAATAAGGTCTGAATGATATCAGCTCTTTGAAATGTGGAGTTTGGTGCAGTTGACATAAGTATTCCATATTCCACATGTGTGTGAGGAAGAAGTGCCTCTTGTTGCTAGATGCGCGGCTGTACCTGCACACACACAGGCAGCCCTGGCGGCCGGGACTGGATGCCTCCAGAAGGGACAGGGAGACCCTCATGCTGAGGCACGTCTCCCTAACTTTTCCTGCGTCCTGGACATTTTTGCTTCTGCATTTTGAAGCTGGCTTAGGAACATACAGGTTTAGAGTGGTCATCTTCCTAGGGAAATGAACCTTTATACTTTAGTGACCACATTACCTCAGAAAAGGATTTTTGCCTATAAGCCTATTTTGCCAACTATTAATATGGTTCATACCAGATTTCTTCTGACTCTACTACTTTTTATAGCTTTTTAAATTTTTAAAATAATTTTTTAAATATTTGGTTATTTTTGAAAAAGAGAGTGTGTGTGAGCTGGGGATGGGCAGAGAGAGATGGAGACAGAGGATCTGAAGTGAGCTCTGCATGGACAGCAGAGAGCCTGATGGAGGGCTCGAACTCACACACTGAGATCACGGCCTGAGCCAAAGTCAAACGCTCCACCAATTGAACCACCTACCCGCCCCTCTAGATTTTTTTAATTTTTAATCTTTTGCCTTCAACTTTTCTTCAGATGTAGGTATCTCTCTCACAGAGCTGGTTTTGCACATGGAATGCATCTCATCCCTGCTGTTTTTGTGACCTTAAATGTTGCCCAGGCAGTCTGCACTCCTTCCAGAAGCTGATAAGGCCACCTGTTAGGGAACATTTACCAGGGGCCTCTGAGTCTGTGAATCTGTGCACTGATGGTGCCCACAGTTCTAGGTGCTTCTGTGGATTTGTACCAGCCCGCCAGTGGGCTGTGGGGAAGCCAGCTCCCAGCCACCTCACCAGCCTTTGTGGGTGTGTCCCACAGATTTTGATTTCTGTGCCTTCATTTTTATTCAGTTTAAAATACTTCCTTTTCTTTTCTTTTCTTTCTTTATTTCTTTCTTTTCTTTCTTTTCTTTTTTTTTGGGGTTTATTTATTTTGAAAGGGAGAGAGAATGCACATGCAAGTTGGGGAGGAGCAGAGAGAGAGAGAGGGAGAGAGAATCCCAAACAGGCTCTGCACTGTCAGCATGGAGCCCAACATGCAGCTCAAACCCACAAATTGCAAGATCATGACCTGAGCCGAAATCAAGAGTCAGACACTCAACCGACCAAGCCACCCAGGTGCCCCTATTCAGTTCAAAATACTTTCTGCTTGCTCTTGTGATTGCTTCTTTGATCCAGTTGTTCCTTAGAAGTAAATTATTTAATTTGCAAATATTTTATTTTGTAGATATCTTTAATCTAGCTTAATTCTGCTGTCAGTGAAGGAACCTGTATAATGTCAACATTTGGATATTTATTGAGGCTTGTGTTTGGCCCAGCACATGCTACATCTTGGTGAACGTGTGTGTTCTGCAGTTGGTGGGCAGAGTGTTCCGTCAGCGTGGTCTCAGTCAAGGTGGTTGGTAGCATTTAAGTCTCCCATATCCCTCATGATCTTTTTGTCCAATTTTCTGCCAGTTACTGAGCAAGGTCTTTGGATCTTTGAGTGTGGCTGTGAATATGCCTGTTTCCCCATTTAGTTCTGTTTGTTTTACTTCATGAATTTTAAGCACTGTCATTATGCAGTTAAGATGGTTCCCACATCCTGCTGATTGGTCATCATGAAATATCCTTCTATAGCTCTTATGTCTTTTTTTGTTGTTGTTTAATTGAAGCATAGTTGATGTACAATGAATGTTACATTAGTTTCAGGTCAGCTTGGTCTGATGCTAACAAAGCGGCATTAACTTTCTCCAGTTTCCTCTTTGCGAGGCACATCTCCCACATCTCCCTTCTTTTCAACCCGTGTCCATCTCTTTATATTTGAAAGGCATCTTTTTTAGTCTTGTTTTTTAATCATTTCTGACACTGTCTGCCTTCTCCTTGGAGCACTTAGTCTGTTTGCACTTAATATAATTATCGATGTGTCCACCATTAAAACTGCCATCTTGATATTTGTTTTCCACTTGTCACTTCTGTGTTGACCCTCTTTTACTCCTTTCCTGCCTTCTTGTGTGTTCAAGTATTCCTATTTCAGTTTTCCATTGTATTTCCTCTCTTGGTTTCTTTGCTATAGCTTTTGTTGCTTTCTTCTGAGCAGTCACTTGCAGGCCCACAGTACGCATCACTGACGTTCTCAACCCTGCTTAGTGTCACCATGTTGCCCCTACATGCGTCATAACCCCATGCTAGGATTCCAGTGACCATATTCCCACCTTTTGTCCTGGTGCTGTTACATCTTTTGCTTCTACATACCTGCTAAACTCCACTTTACAGTGTTCCTGGTTTTGTGCTAAACCATTAGTTGTTATTTATTAAAACTTACAGGAAATAAAAATAGTATAGGGGCACCCTGGTGGTTCAGTTGGTTAAGCATTTGACTATTGATTTTGGCTCAGGTCATGATCTCACTCTGTGAGTTCGAGCCCTGCATCTGGATCTGTGCTGACTGTGTAGAGCCTGCTTGGGATTCTCTCTCTCTCTCTCTCTCTCTCTCTCTCTCTCTCTCTCCCTCTGTTTCTTTGTTCCTCCCCCACTTGTGCTCTCTCTTTCTCTCTCAAAATAAATAAATAACAACAACAACAAAAAAGCATAGCACAGTTGACCCTTGACCCTTGAACAGTGGGTTTTATTTTATTTTATTTTTTAAATGTTCTTTTTTAAATTTATTTTTGAGAGACAGAGACAGTGTGAGCAGGGGAGGGTCAGAGAGAGAGGGAGGCACAGAATCCGAAGCAGGCTCCAGGCTCTGAGCTAGCTGTCAGCACAGAGCCTGATGTGGGGCTTGAACCCATGAACCGTGAGATCATGACCTGAGCCGAAGCCGGACACTTAACCGACTGAGCCACCAAGGCACCCCGAACAGTGGGTTTTAACTGTGTAAGTCCATTTATATGCAGATTTTTCAATTAATACAGTCTAGTTCTATAAATGTTTTCTTTTCCATGTGATTTTATTAATATTTTTCCTTCTCTAGCTTATTTTATTTTAAGACTAGTATATAATACATACAACCTACAAAATATATGTTGATTGTTCATTTTATCAGCAAGGCTTCTAGTCAGTAGGAGGCTATTTGCAGTTTCGAGGGAGTCAGAAGTCAGATAGGCGGATTTTTCACTGCACTGGTGGGAGGTCAGCACCTCTAATCCTGTGTTGTTCAAGAGTCTCCTGCAGTTTATATTTACCCATCTGTTAGAATTTCTGGTGCTCTTCCTATAGATCCAAGTGCCTGGGTTTATTTCCTTTATCTGAAAGAATATCCTTTAGCATTTCTTATAGTGTAGTTCTACTGGCAAAAAAATTCTCCAGCTTCTGTTTGTAAAAAAAAAAAAAATGTCTATTTCACCCTTTTTTTTAAAAAGAATTCTGGGGGCGCCTACGTGACTCAGTCGGTTAAGTGACTTCGACCCAGGTCATGATCTCACAGCTCGTGAGTTTGAGCCCTACATCGAGCTCTGTGCTGACATCTCAGAGCCTGGAGCCTGCTTTGGATTCTGTGTCTCCCTCTCTCTCTGCCCTTTCCTTGCTTGTGCCATGTCTCACTCTCAAAAATAAATAAACATTAAAAATGAATAAATAAATAAATAAAAAGAATTCTGCCTATGGGACCTAGGGATGATGCTTTTGTTTTTCTTGCTGCATTTTAAAGCAGTTGTACTGGGACGCCTGGGTAGCTCAGTCGTTAAGAATTCAGCCCTTGATCTCAGCTCAGGTCTTGATCTCAGGGCCATGAGTTTAAGCCCCACGCTGGGCTCCATGTTGGGTATAAAGTCAACTTAAAAATTTTAATTTAATTTAATGTATTAGTTTTTAAAAGGTGTTGTTCTCTTGTCATCTGCTGTTCATAGTTTCTGATGAGAATTCATCATATCTTACCTTTATTCCCAGATGCACCATGTGTCTCACTCCATGGCCGCTTTCAAGAGTTTTTTTCATCTGTGGTTTTCAGTAGTTTGACTGTGCAGGGGCTTTCATAAGTTTGACAGTTGGACAGTTGATATCACCCCATAGGTTCCTGAAGCTCTGTTCAGTTTTGTTCATTTGCTTTTCTCTCTCTTCTTCAGGTTGATTAATGTTGATTGATTTGTCCTCTACTTTACTGACTGATGTTTAGTGACTTGCAGTCTTCTGTTAAACCTATCCTACAAATTTTACATTTCAGTGATTGAGCTCAGTTCTACATTTTCTATCAGAATTCTTCTTTATTTTTTGAATAAAAGGCTTTTTTTTTTTAACAGTTTTTAGGTTCACAGCAAAATTGAAAGGAAGGTGTAGACATATCCCATATGCCCCTTGTCCCCCCACATGTGCCCAGCCTCCCCCACTATCTACAGCCCACAGAGTGGGACAGCTGTTATAAGTGGTGGACCCACATTGACACATTATCACCCAGAGTCCACAGTTCACATTAAGGTCACTGTTGGTGGTGTGCATTCTGTGGGGTTGGACAATGTATAATGACATTTATCTACTATTATAGGATCACACACAGTGTTTTTACTGCCCTAAAAATCCTCTGTGCTCTGCCCATTCATTCCTCCTCCCTTACTAACCCCTGATTTTATTGTCTCTTTGATTTTGTCTTTTCCAGAACATCATGGCTGGAATCATACAGTATGTAGCCTTGTCAGATTGGCTTATTTCACTGAGTAATATGCATTTAAGTTTTCTCCATGTCTTTGCATGCTTTGATAGCTCATTTCTTTTTAATTTTTTTTGAAGGGAGGGGAGAAACAGAATCTGAAGCAAGTTCCAGGCTATGAGCTGTCAGCACAGAGCCCAACACAGGGCTCAAACTCATGAACCATTAGATCATGACCTGAGCTGAAGTCAACCTTTCCTATTACTAACACTGGACCCCTGTTTCTCTTGTCTGCACTCTTCTGGTATATCTTTGCCAGTCATTCTTTTGGTGTCTGTCTTATACATAGCACAGATTTGGATTTAACTTTGGAATTCAATTATAAATCTGTTGAGTATATTTTTAGGGAGAAATACAATGGTGAGTTCTAGGAAATCATGGCACCTAGTGTCGGGGTGAGGAAGAAAGTAATGTTTCTGTCATTACTTTCAGTGGGTTGCCTGATAATCTCTCAAGTATGAAGTTGACTTTTAGGCCCCAAATGACAAAAGATGACCAAATCAATGAAGTTAACAAAAATCCCATCTCTCTCAGTATCCTCCCATATTTTGATTAGTTACATAACCAGTTCTATAGCCATACTCCACATATTATTTTAGACCTAATCCCACTGGTAAGTAGATTCCATACTCTCTGCCAGATCATCTGTTAAAGTTCTCTGGTTATCTCTTATGAGACTAGAATTAATCTTCCAGTTCTTTAAGAAGAGCTTATGGGAGCATATTCTTTGAGTTCTTACATGTTCAAAAATGCTTGTCTATTGTTCTTACACTTGAACAGCAATTTGGCTGGATATAAAATTCTTGGACCATGCCTGCCCTCGCACTCTATTGGCTCAGATGTGGCCGTGGAACATTTTGAGGAACAGCCTAAACCTTACCTCACAATCAACTTGATCTTTTTACCTGACCACCAAAAAGCCTTTTTTCCTCCCTTACTTCAGTGATTTTCCTAAGGCATATCTTAACATTGACCATCCTGCAGCCTGTCTTTGGGTTTGTATTGTAAGACTTCTAGAAATTAAAATTGAGTTTCGAAATCACTGAATGTTAGAGCACCGCCACCTGTCTTCTGCATCTGCTGTTTTCTCTCCAGTCTATTGTAACTCATTGTTTCTCTTTAATTTTGCTCACTTTGTGAGCAAAATCATTCCTGCTCATATTGTCTAGTTCCAGTCTCCTCCTGCTGTTCCCATTGCCTTTCATTTGTTTGAGTTCTTCCTTCCACTTCTTTTCTGTGCTCTGTCAGTTCAGCTTCCCTCCCCTGTGTTTGCTACTTTGGGTTCTTGTTTTATAGAGGTGGTTGCTTCATGAAGTTTTATTTTGTTAAATTATAGCAAAAATACTTGGTGGCAATTTCTGTTTGCTTCCAAGGAATATTACCATGTTTTTATTTTTTTAAGTTCATTTTTATTTATTTTGAGAAATAGAGAGCAAGTGGGGAGGGGCAGAGAGAGAAGGAGACAGAATCCCAAGCAGGTTCCATGCTGTCAGCACAGAGCCCAAAATGGGCTGGAACTCACAAACTGTGAGATCATGACCTGAGCTGAAACCAAGAGTCGGACACTCAACCGCCTGAGCCACCCAGGTGCCCCTACCATTTGTTTTTAAATGTTTCTTTCTTTCTTTTCCTTGGCGTTATCTTTGCAGAGATGAGGGATGCTTAACTGAGACTGCTATGGCCCCATTAGGAAGTTAATTAGGAGAAAAGGGTGTGCTGGTGAGAGACAGCAAAGACAACTTCAGGGCAGCAAGAGCTGGTGGGGCACAGAGCTAGGCCAGTCATGGGATCAGTAGAAGAAGTGGCCTTTGTGTATTGTCACAATGATGGCAAAGTGCCTTTGTCATTTAGTGTGTAGGGACAGAGATGTGAGAGTGCCTTGGTGACCACCAACGCAACTCTGGATCCCTATCTGCTGCAGGAGGCACGTGTCGAGGAGGAGCCACCACCCAGCACTGACTGTGGGAGCTCTCTGCCGCCAGAAAGAGGTTGGCTTCCAGTCGCTCAACGCAAATAGAATGCGTGCGACTCCTTCTTTTGTTTTGCCTGCCCCCTCCTCAGAACCAGGCTAGGGACTAAGGTTTTGGCCATGGCCAGTGTGTCAGGCTCTGCTGGTGCTCCTGTGACCTGCACCTTCCTGTTGTCCCCCACTCCTCCTGCCTGCACCCACTGGCTCCCCTTCTTGGTGGCCCTTCAACCCCTCTTGCTGAAGATGGAGTTTTCGTTTCTTATACTCCTCATGCTTTGGGGTCAGTATGAGGTTTCCCAGAAGGGAGCAATGCAGCCTTTATTCTACTATCAAGCTGGAAATGCCTCTTGCATTTCAATAGAGTGCAGTGATGAGGGACCCCAGGACCCAGCCCACTGAGGTCTTTCCTGGTGCCTGATAGAAAGGGAAACAGAGTAGCTCTGTGGGGCCTCAGGGGCTTTCTGAGGGAAGGGCCTGAAGTCTTCCACCATTGCCCAAGGGTTCAGCTAAGGGCAGTGGTCAGGCTGCTCCCCTCAGCAGGTCTGTGCCTGGCTTCTGGGAGGTAGGGGTGAGTTTATAGGAGCATGCAATCATCTTGGCAGCCTGTGTTTCCCTCCTCATTCCAGCTTCCAGACTGGGGATGTCCATGGGTGGGAACCCCAGTGACAAGTCTAAGAAGCTGCTTCACGGTTCTCTCTGCTACTCTTGATCTTGTAGGTATGCAAAACTCATGAACTCACCAACCCCGGGATTGCTGATGTCAAGATCCGGCCAGACCGCAAGATCCTAGCCACTGCAGGCTGGGACCATCGTGTCCGTGTGTTTCACTGGCGGACAATGAAGCCACTGGCTGTGCTTTCCTTCCACAGTGCTACTGTCCACTGCGTGGCCTTCGCCACTGATGGCTTGCTGGCTGCAGGGTCTGGGGATCAGCGCATCAGCATCTGGTCACTCTACCCGATTAGCAGTGACTCATCCACTTCCTCATTGGGACATGTGGAGCACAGGGAGGTGGGAGCCCACGCTTTGGCCTGACCCAGGCACGTAGAAACCATACATCATGACCCCTGAGGACAGCCAGTCACAGTTCTCTTCCTCCAGTTACAAGGTGTCCAGTCCTTGGAGTCCTCATTTTCTTTTCTTTTTTAAAAATTTTTTAATGTTTTATTTATTTTTGAGAGAGAGAGAGAGAGGGAGAGACACAGAATCCAAAGACAGGCGACAGGCTCTGCGCTAGCTGTCAGCACAGGGCCCGACGTGAGGCTCGAACCTACGAACTGTGAGATCATGACCTGAGCCAAAGTCAGACGCTTTACCAACTGAGCCACCCAGGCGCCCCTGGAGTCCTCATTTTCTGCACAAGGCTTGTGTTTCCTTTTGTGAAATGCAGCCTCTATATGACAGTGACTGCAGTTTACAGAGAGTAACTGGGCCAGACACCTGGCTATCTGTGGTCCAGGTGAGAGGCCTGGGGATGCTATTTTATAATAAACTTCCAGTGGCAAACCTGCAGGTTCAAAGTACAAATTCTCCAAGGTGACACCCCTGCTTCCCCCTTAGAGTCAGCTCTGAGAGCCATCTTCAGACTTTCTACTGGGCAGAGCAGTTGACCCCTGTCCAATGGGGGATACCAAATGTGGTCCCCAGGTTCTGCTGACTCCATGTGGTTCCTCATGCCCAAGGATGGCCAGGAGCTTCTGATGCATAGGGCTGAAGCCAGAACCAGTAGAAAGAAGTAGCCAGACCCTTCAAGGGAACACGACAGAAAGGGAGTGGTCACGGCTGATGGCAAAGGCAACTCTGGGCAGAGAGAATTCCTGGTTCAGGGCCAAGCCAAGTGCAGGATCCATGGGAGGATATGCCACCCCAAAGAAGGGAAGACCAAGGATGCCAAGGTGCTGTCTCCAGGGCGGCCTCAGGGTGGAAAACAATTAAGTATGGCTGACACGGCCACCAAAGACACAGGCCCAGCCAGCACCATGCACTCAGAGCAACTGGGAATTAGCAGCCAAAGCAGGCAGTGCACCCAGTCTTCTTCTGTGCATGGCCAGGCCCAGTCGTCAAAGCTGGGCTATTGATTGGGAAGGGGGCCCTGGAAATTGGGATGGGAGCTGTGGGCAGGTGGGAAAGCTGGGAGCCTCAAACCCCTTTGTTCCACTGGTTATTTTGCCAGAAGAGCCCCCTTCAGTCCCTGCCTGAAGAGGTCAGTCCTCCTTTACCTGAAGGGTGTGGAAGGGCTTCCCCTGGGGCATGGTCCATGTGGGATACTCAGGACCGGCTACCCTGCCTCCCAGCTTTGCTTATAACTACACTCAGGCCCCAGGAGGCCCCAGAGGGTGAGGTACAAAGTGTGGCCCGTGATGAAGTGGCTACGCTCCAGAAGAACCTCATGCAGACAGAAATCTGGAGAACACGTGTGGGATCCAGGTGGCGGGAATATGAGACGCATGAGGCCGAATCCACAGAAACAAGGCCACTCATGGAGGGTCTGGACTCAGTGCAGCCTGAGGAGTTAGAAAGGGCCCCAGGGTTTGGTTGCTTGGCTGAAACATGGACCACAAGGCAGGTTCACTAAGTGCAGTTGAAATGCCAGAACCACCTCGGTGTACTACAGACGGAATGACCCGAGTGCTCAGGGGGATCAGGGTGTTCGAGGGCACTTGCCACTGAGACCTGCTCACCCTCCACAAGAGGGGCCAGAGCATGCCCCTTTCCCCTTGACCTGGAGGAGTCCACCCACAGGGGGAGCCCAGCACCCTGGAGAGCTCTGCGGCCTCTCTTCTCAGCAGGTTCCCTTAGAGCCACTGCCACACAGTGAGGATCTCTAAATGCAGTGGAGTCCATGGATCTCAGAGTAGCAAGGCCCAGTGGTGGCACTGCACGACCCAGGACAGGGTAGGTGTGGCTGTGTAGTGGGCAGCAGGGTCACCACAGCCACCAGCAGCCAGACTCACAGAGGTGCAGGTATGCGCTGGTGGCCTTGGGGCCCTGGACGTGGAGCCAAGGAGCAGCCTGCGCAAGTCTGGCTTGGTCTCCTTGAGTGGAAGCATTCTGGATCTAGCAGACAGATGTCAGCCCAGGCCACCCAAACAGGCACAGCCCCTCCACTACAGACTCAGGCCTCGTGAGAAAATACCATGCTACACTGCTGGCCATGTATACTGTGGACCTTCTGGCCAGCCTCCCCAGTGACCTGTGACCACTCCCCAGGGGATGGCACACTGTTGGAGCTCACGGACAGCCCTGCCTGGGGACTGGCTTACCCACGTGGGCCCTGTTGGACAGAGGTGCTAGCGAGTGTCCTCCAGCACCTTTGGGAGGGAGCATGCTGGCCCCCGAGTGTCCTTAGCCAGGCCACCCACCAGCTATTTGGGGACATATCCAGAGGGATTTCCACATGATGAATGTCCGAAGGAGAGGCTCTGTTTAGCCTGCAGACTCTCGAGCCTCTCCAGACATGAAGGAAACTGCCGACTGAGCCACACTCGGGGTGCTCCTCATAGGGAGGCTATCGGGTCAGAGACTATGGAGGGTGGCTGAGTCCCACAAAGGCCACATACTGAGGGCGCTGTCCTAGAACAGCAGCCATGGTCTGCTCAGTGCTGCCACTCACTTCCCTGTTCTCTCTGCAAGAGGCACCCATCTGCTGATATGACCACAGGCAGTGGGACACTGGGTCGTGGGTGGTCATTCTAGAGGATGAACCTTTGCTAATCCTGCCCATGGCTGGGCAGCCACAGGCTGATGCCAGCCGGCAAAGAACTGTTGGGTGAGTCTCAGAACTCACCTGGCCTCCTTGCTAAAGCAAAGCTGTGAATGCACAGAGCGAGTGGTGCTAACATCCTACCCTCATGAGCACTTTTGGGAGAGTGGGCTGTGCTGCAGGGAGTCACAGGGAGGAAGGGGCATGCCTGTATAGCAGGGGAGGGGAGAGGGAGCCCCCGCAGTTACTCTGCGTGCCCTTCCAGCAGCCCTTCCAGAACCTGCCGCCGGCCTGGGAAGCCCCTATGGGGTGCCATCCACCCTGCCTCAGCTCTGACCCTGTGGCATTGGGCGTAGGGCTGCTACAGCCTCAAGAGGCTGTGAACCCAATGGACAAGGAACTGATGCCCTCATCCCTCGGGTATGACTGTGTCATCAGCTCATTAGGAATCTGTGACTCTGTCCTTTGGCAGAATCACCGTATTTACAAAAACAGCCACGGAGGTGTGCGTTCCAGACAAAGGGACAGGGTAGTGCAAGTCAGCATGAGGTTTATTAAACCCAGAGATACTTCCAGAATGTCTGAGGTGAGCTGTGTGTGTTGACTGCCAGTGTCTTGCCCCTAGAGATGGTAGAGAGGAGGTGTTGGCAGATGCAGACCTGGCGTCCATACCTGCCCCTCACCTTCCGTTGAAGGCAGGAGCAGAGGTGCATAGAGGATCAAAGGCGACCCATGGTGCCCTGGGCTCTGGGCTGTTCCACCCAGGTCACAGGCTGGTGAGCAGTGTCCGGGGACATCTTGTGGCCGAATCTCTACATACGAGGACCAAATTGGGCTGTGACAGCCCTGCAGGCCCTGTGTGCCTGGTGGGGCCTTGTGGATAAGCCAAGCACATTCCAAGGCCCCTCAGGCCTTACAGATGTTGTAGGGAAAGACTGGTGGCCAGGACTTTGGTCCACTAAGCTGAGCTACCTGGAACCACAGTGGCACCAACTGTATTAGAAACCTGATGTCTGAACCAGCGCGGGCCTCCTCTCTGCCCCCTGTGGGGGCCCGAGGTTTTGTACAACAGGATCTGAGGATGTTAGCAAATCACCACAGACCCAACTCATCTCAAACTCCCTGCAGCATCGTAAGAAACAGGGGCCCCGCTCTTACACCCAGTCTGGGGAAGATGCTTCATGTTGGTGAAGTCCCAGATGGTCCTTGTCATGGCCCTCCTCAGACCTGGCCCGGTGTCGGGGGCTGGCTGTGCCGGGGACCCAGTGTGCAGGAGCACTGCTGTCTTCCAGCAGCTGTGCGCCCCCCTTGCTGGAAGGACTCAAGCTCATCTCCCTGACCATCTCAGGTCAGGGTGGGCTACAGATGGGGCGCAGCACCATCCCTACGGCTCTCCCACGATGACAGACAGGTGCTCGATGAGGAGGAGCCTCTGTGCTTCAAGGCTGTGCTTCACCAGAAGGACGCATGTGCTCTCATGGCCAGTCCCTTTGACCTTAACTTAGGGCCCTTAATGTTCTGGGAATGGTTTCCTTTGCGTGGATGATCGTCTCAGCTTTAGTCGTAACAGCCCCAAACTAGAAACAACCTAAATGTATTGACAGATGCAAACTGTGATGTGTCACTACAGTGCAGTCCCACCAGCCATAAAGAGGAGCCTGGATGGACCCCGAGGAACTGGGCGGGAGTGGAAGCCTTAGTCTGCCAAGGCCCAGCCCAGCCCCGGATCTCCCCCAGGCCGTGTAGGGTATCTGCATGAGGCATCCCTGGGGTGACACCTCGAAAAGGCTGATTTGGGAGCGCCTGGATGGCTCAGTCGGTTAAGCGTCTGGCTTTTGGCTCAGGTCATGATCTCAGGGTTGGTGGGTTCGAGCCCCGCATTGGGCGATGTGCTGACAACTAGCTCAGAGCCTGGAGCCTGCTTCCAATTCTGTATCTCCCTCTCTCTCTGACCTTCCCCTGCTTGTGCTGTCTCTCTCTATCTCTAAAAAATAAATTTAAAACATTAAAAAAAAAAAAGGCTGATCTGGGCACGGCCTCAGGCAGAGGCCCATGGGAGGCTTCTCACACCCTGTGGCAGAGTTTCCTCCACTTCCCATTTTACCACAGTACAAAAGGCCTGCTTTTCCTTAAAGATGTTTCCACATTGTGTCGGTGCATAAAACCGGTCCTTGGAAGTCCAGTTACCAGTGATGTTCCTCAGCCTATTAAACAGACAAAACAGTGAGAGCAGGGCTTGAGCTGGGCCTCCTGGCCTTCACCTCAGGCCATGTGGGAAGCCCTGCTCCCTCCCGGTCACCTGCCTGCAGGCCCACACCAGCCACATTTGCTGACAGGCCGTGTCTGCCTGTCCATATGGTACCTTGGAGGCCAGGCCACTCCTGTGTGCCTTCATGTCAGATGTTTTCAGCAAGACCCTTGCCAGCCCTGCAGCACCTCTGCACACCCAGCCACGTCTGCACATGGCTTCTGAGTGGCTCTGCAATATCATCCCTCTGATTTTCTCCCCGTTTCCAAAGTGCCTTCTCTGGCTACTTTCATTGTTAACCAAGCAGCCTTTTTTCAGGACTTACACTTAAGCACTCTTTCATTCAGAGGTCACTTTGATTTAGCACAGTCCATAGTGGCCAAACTGGTGAGTCTGGGCCACCAACATCGACATTATCATCTAGGAAGGTGAGGAAGGCCCTGGCTCGGGTGCCCGAGAGACAGGAAATGCAGACAGAGACCTGAGGTTCCCCAGGTGAAGGAGGAGAGAGTCGCTAGACAAGCATCAGTCACCGTGTGCCCTCAGACACTCTCACCCACAGCAAGACCTTTTGCAGCCCAACCCAGCCACTGAGAGAGGCTCACCAGTCTCTCAAAGAAGTCTTCATTAATACTCTCAGTGGACAGGCTGCTCACAATCAGAGAAAACTCGTTTGGGAGGAGCGATAGACATTTCTTGTGTGCAGTTCTGGCTCTGGTCAATGTGTTGTTTTTTTTTTTTAAGTTTTATTTATTTTAAGAGAGACAGAGACAGCGCAAGTGCGGGAGGGGCAGAGAGAGAGGGAGAGAGAAAATCCCAAGCAGCCTCAGCATAGTGCTGCTGAGCACAGAGCCCAACTCAGAGCTTGAACTCATGAAACCGTGAGATCATGACCTACACTAAAATCAAGAGTTGGACACTTAACCACTGAACCTCCCAGGCACCCCTCTGGTCCGTGCATTCTGCTGTCCTGTCCTTATTGGCAGAGCTTCCATAGGTCAGGAGTGTGGGCTCAGTGTAGCCAGGGCCCCTGGTTGGAGCCTCACAGGCTGTAGTTAGGTATCAGTGGGCCGGGGACCTCTTCCAGCCCTGTTGGTTGTCAGCAGAATCTACAGCTTTGTGCTAGAGGCCAGAGGCCCGAGACTTCTTCACGGCCAGCAGGAGTGGCCTTGGGGAATTCTGTGCCATGACTTTCATGACCCAGGATGTGATCTGAATGTTCTTCCAGGGAGTCAAACCATCCCCTGCCACCACGTTCAGGGCAAAGGGTGCCTCTGATCGAGGGATCAGCAGGGACTGCAGCGGGTCCCACCTCCAGGCCGCCTTCCCTGAAAGGCAAGCACCTGTGCCATCCTGGCCAGCCAGCTCAGGCAAGTGGGTGGCCTGGCATGTGCATCTGGCGAGAACCTGACTCGGGAACCTTCTGCAGATCTGCCTCCAGACCTGTTTGTAACCCTGCAAGGGGGGTCCACAGCCATTCCCGCCCAGCAGACGAGCAGTGCTTACCGAGCACCCACCGCAGGTTGGGTCCCTCTCGGACAAGCGGGAAGCTCACTGCAGACCTGACAAGGACCAGGGGTAAGGCCCACTGTTGGTCCTTCAGAATTCATCAGCTTTTCCTGTGCTCCCTGAGTTTCATGGGTGGGGTAGCATCAGACAGCCACATGCTTTGGAAGTACGCAAACCAGCCCCCACATCTGGTAGGGGGCGGTGAGCCCCAGAGAGCTGGATGAGGCACTCAGACACGGGATTATCCGAGGAAGGGCTTGCTGTGGCCCGGTGTCCACAGAGACCTCGCTGCACTCGCTCGTCAGTCTGGCTTTGTGCTGACGTGCAGTGTGTGTCTTTGCACTCCTGAGTGAGTGATGTTCAATCAGGTGTTACCCACTTGTGTTGGTGCCAAGAAGCCACAGAACACCTCTGCACAAAAGGACTATTTGCACAAAGAAAAAACATCCCTTCAGGGGGTTCTTCAGAAGCGCTTGATACTCAACTAACTATAACTTCACAGGAAAGCCTGGTGTCAAAGACGTGCTGGCACAAACGAAAACCTTAAAGCTGAGCGTGCCTTGCACCTGTGCTTGGGTGCAGGCGAGCCGCCACTCCCCACTGCACCCCGCAGCTCCAGCGGTGCGGCTGCCCCGCATCCAGCCCCCTCCCCTCTCCTGCGGCATCACTGCCCTCTGGTTTCACATGTCCCCTGCCTACACTCACCTTCCCCAGGCAAGCTCACTGACTTGTCTGGCAGCGCCCTTAGGAGCCAGGCAGGAACGAAGCACCTGGGCCAGACAGAGCTGTGCAAGATGCCGAGAGCCAGGTGGCTGCTGTTGATGAGGGCAGACCCAACCCACCAGGAAACATGCCCACCACGTAGAGCATTGTCAGTTCTATAAAGGAAGTCCCAAAACCGTGCTGAGGGAATCCATGCAGGAAAACATCTGAGTGGGAGACAGAGCCACCTACCATAGGAAGTACGGTGTACCTATATCATGTGCTAAACTGAAAAAAGGGTGCTCATGGCCTTTAAATGAGATGATTTTGCCTCCATCCCTGCCAGGAGGGGGTGCCTAGAGCCATTCTACCTGCACACCCAGCACTCTGCTTGGGCTCTTGGATCTTGGAGCAGGGTCAGGAAAGTACACCCTGTGTGTCGTTGACAGACACCCTTGGGCAGCAGCATCTGGGACCTGGGGCCCACAGAGCCAAAAGTAGTCATGTTTATTGGCCCCCAAACATTCTTTAAAGAATAACTTATTTTGTGGCATAGGGCAGACGTGGGGAATCAATCCTGCTATGGCCACAAAGCCTAGGTGTGGTCAGAGGTGCCAAGAGCAGTACTACAGGGCAAGGGGCCTGCCACACGGGCCTCGGATGTGTTAGGCATCAAGCAGACGGTCAATGGTCATCTGTTCGAACTGGCGAGATTGTGATAGGCCAAGAATCCTCACTGACATGCAAACAAGTTAACATGACGTAGACCAGAAGAGTATTGTAATAGTTCATAGGCTAAGTGTGTCTACACACTGCTATAGTCTGAATGTCTGTGTCCCCCTCCAAGTTCCTGGCTGAAACCTACCCCTCCAGGTGATAGCAACAGGAGGTGCTTGGTCACAGGGTGGAGCCCTTGTGAACGGGATTAGTGCCTTATAAAAGAGACGCCCAGAGAGCTCCCTCTGCCCTTCTGCGGTGCGAGGACTCAGGAAGCGGGCTCTCCCCACACACTGGATCTGCCTTGATCATGGACTTCTAGCCTCCAGAACTGTGAGAAATGAATCCCGGTTGTTTATAAGCCATAGCAGCCCAAACGTACTGAGACAAGTTGTTATATGTTGTATGTGCTGACAGCACAGGGCCTGGAACCTGCTTCGGATATTGTGTCTCCCTCTCTCTGCCCCTCCCCAACTTGTGCATGTGCACTCTCTCTCTCTCTCAAAAATAAATAAACATTTAAAAAAAAAAGGAGGACGTTGAATGTTTAAAAAAAAAATCAAGCCATTTGGTCTCATCCTGTTGCAGTTATCTATCACTGGCCTAATGAACCAGCCCAAACTCAGAGTGTCCAGCAGTCATCTGTGCACGTGGAATCCAGGGGCCATGAATTTGGGAAGGGCTTGGTGAGGCCGTCCAGCCCTGGGAGGACTGGGCACAGAGGGCACTGTCGACTTGGACACCTCTGCATGGCTTCTCAGCCTGGCGGTCTCAGGGGAGCCGGGCTTCTTACATGGGGCCTCCAAAGCTCATCCAGCAAAGCAGCAGGAGGCTTCTTTGCCCAGCCCTGGTATCAGAGAGGGGACATAAGACCCCACCTCATGAGGGAGGAAAGTCAAAATGTTTTCATCCTTTACAAAATAAGGCTCGTCCTTATTTCTCTTTGGGTAGCAAGAGAGAGTGAGCACAGATAGCTGAGACTTGAGGACTTGGGGGAAGGACCTGGGCCCCCTGCCATCACCAGGTGGGAGCACCTAGCCATGCATGGGGGCACCCCTCGCTCCACGCTGCAGGGTGTGATGAAATGCTCATGAAAGTTACCCAGCACAACACACCAGCATATATCTCCAAATAAACGGACAGCAGATCTGGACTTCCCAGCCACATGAAACCAAAGACCCCTTCATCTCAGGGAGAGAAGCCAAGGATCAGAAGCTGAAAATAAATGTGAAGGGCAGGGCTATCATTAAGACTTCCTCAACCTATGGAGGTTTTGTTCTGGAACAGGCCAGGGTAGGCCAGCCCCACCCAGCGAGAGCACCCTCCCGTGGTGCCCGGGCCTGGAGCCGAGCAGCCCGCTTACCTGGTGAGTAGTCTGAGCCCTGAGGTTGCTGAGAACACACCTAAGGAAGAATAAGAACCAATCCAAAGAGAAACTAAACACAGTTCAGTGTTTTTAGCACCAGCTTTCGTGAATCTCGTATCGTGTGTGTGTGTGTGTGTGTGTGTGTGTGTATCCTTCCTAAGATGTTAAGACATTTTCAGGTCTATATGTTAGGCTTGTCACTTTTGTTAAATATTTACAAGTGTTTTTAATGCATTTGCAACCAGTGTATAAATGTCGGGGAAATTTTACTCTGGTATATCTGTATATCTGACATGTTTTGATATATCAACCAAGTTAGGGTGTGCTGTGGTGAGAATTCTTTATTATACAACATACAGTTTATAAATCTTGAGAAATTACCGAACCATTGATATTTTTTTTCTATTTTGGAAATTTCAAACAAAGGCCACAATGAAGGAAACACAGCCAACCCCCAGGGAACCCCACTTCAACATTAAACCGAGACCTTGCTGGTAGCCACGGGACCTGTATCGTTGAAGGGTGGGCACTTGGCACCTTCCTCCTGGAGCGAGGACTCTTGGGTTCTGAGGTGAGCTCCTGGACATCCGGAGCTTGCAGCTGCTCATCTAGAACTTGGGAGTAACCACTCCATCAGATGGGAGTAGACAAAGTTCTTCATGAAGCACGTGACCTTCTCCTTGCGGACTAGACATGTCGGGTATCTGATGTGCAGACAGGTGGGGGACTGGATTCTGCTCAAGTCCGCAGCCACGGGGGCAAAGCCCACAGCAGCACACACATTTCCTATCCATAATCCGCAAACTCAGCGTCCCCCTTCCCTTGTTGGAGAGGTAAAGAGCGAGATTAGATTTGCTAATCAGGAAGAACAAATCCTACAGCCATGCCCCACACACTGCTCAGTTGCAGTTAAAGGGGGAAAGAGGGGGTGAGAGGGGAGAGGGGGCAAGCGGGGAAGGAACAGACCCCAGAATGGGCTCAAAATAGAAGAAAGGGGCAAGGAAGGGCTGGCAGTTTCTCATGTCTGAGGAGAACTTACATTCAGTAACATTCACTCTCTTTAGGAGATGGTTGTATGAACCACAATAAAAGCCCCCCTGTGAGAGAGACACAAGAGCTTGCTGGACTTGGAGGGGCATCTCTCAGGGGTCCTAAACCCCACACCCAGGGCTGTCACCAGCATGTGGGACCCACCACTCAGGCTGGGGGCTGGACTGCCTGCCTCATGGGGGAGTCTGGGTCCCTGGGCACCGGTGAGGCTTATGAAGAGAGCCTGGGGAGGTAGCACCAGGAGAGTGGCTCCCAGTAGGAGGGGTGCTCACTCATCTGACTGCTGTCCAGCTAATTACCAAGCAGGACATGGGGCTCAAACTACTTGGGGCTGTGGCTGTTAGCTAGTCCAGACTCTGACATCTGGGCCCAGTCATTCTGTGTTGGGACTGTCCTGTGCACCACAGGGTCCTGAACAGCATACTTGGCCTCCACCTACTCAGTATGGCCATCAAAAGTGTCCCCAGACATTGCCCAATGCCCCTGCAGGACAAAACTTGCACATTAAAAACCACTGGCTTAGGGGCGCCTGGGTGACTCAGTCAGTTGGGCATCTGACTTTGGCTCAGGTCATGATCTTGCACTTCATGGGTTCGATCCCCGCATTGGGCTCTGTGCTGAGAGCTCAGAGCCTGGAGCCTGCTTCGGATTCTATGTCTCCCTCTCTCTCTGCTCCTCCCTTGCTTCTGCTCTGTCTCTCTCTCAGAAATAAATTAACATTAAAAAAAATAAAAAATAAGACCACTGGTTTAGAGACAGGTTGGGACTTGGTCAATCCAAGGTGAACAGAGTGGCTTTTGTAGATTATGGATAATCCAGGGTTTCTTTAATTGTTCAATACATGTAAATATGCATAAAAAATAAAATTTGGGGCTCCTGTTGGTTAAGCATCCAACTTCAGCTCAAGTCATGATCTCATGGTTCGTGAGTTCAAGCCCCTCATGGAGCTCTGTACATGTGTCTTGTGTGCGCGTGTGTGATATTTTCACAACAGACAATCTTAGGTGGAACAAAGTGGTCTCTCCCTGTGGTTTAATTCAAATTTTTAATTCAGCATAAATTATTTCCCAGGTGTACATGTAATAGAATGTCTGTCTTCTGGAAACTTAAATCTCACTGGGATGAGACATCTGTATGGGAAATAACTGGAAACTGAGGGGAAACCCAGTGGCAGTGTGCAGCTGGGGTTGGGAAAGGGCAGGCTTTGAGGAGCCAAATGGCCTCGGCAGCACACAGCCAGCAGCTCGGCCCCTCGTGCGTCCTGGCCCACCTGAGACCTGTACTCTTCCTGCCAGCAGCCCACCTGTTCCAGAGGTAAGATTGGTAAGTGGCAGGCAAATGACAGTGAAGAGGCCAGAAGCAGCTGTGGCTCTGGGTACAGCCCTGCAATAGCTTCTGGGAGTCTACGACTCCAGAAGTGGTTGCCAACCATGGCCTTGGGCCCCGCCTCTAACGGACCCTCCTGGCTGTCCACCCAAAAGAAAAAAGGGCTTGATCATCGGTGCCGAGAAGGTGAGACATGCCCAGAACTGTAAGAATGGCCCGCTATAGAAGCCTCCATGGGGTACTGGGGAAAATGAGACCCACTGCCCCTTGCTGCCCGCAGCGCTGCCCAGTCCTGCCCGGTGGAGATGACAGCAGACACACTTGGGGCCAGTGGCCTCTCTTCAGCTCCCCCTGTGGGGATGGTGATCTTGCCTCAAATGCCCAGAGGTGCCTGCTGGCTCACAGCGCCGGGCTGCTGGGTGGCAGGCGTGTAGGGAATGTGTGTAGGGGAGGCATACAGCTGGCAGCTGGCAGCTCCCTGCAGCCCACCCCCCACCTTAGCCAAGGTGCCCTTGGGCCAGGCACATAGCCTGGCAGCCCGTCTCTGCAGCTCTGTGCCCTTAATCTCTCCCAGGACAAGGACCCAGCTGGCCAGTGGCATCTGACTTAAACCTCTTGTTTTTCTTAGTCCTTTGAAGACTTTACTTACTGTTATCAAAAAATGGATTATCTGCATGGAAGTTGCTACTCCCATATTCGGTTGCAGCCCATCACCACACACAGGTGCTCCCAGTCCCCACAACCACATTGGAAGCCCAGACCTACCAGTGCCCTGTATAGACAAGTGGCAGAGAACACAGTGCAGCCAGCCTTCCCTGCAGCTCTGAGCCCCACAGCATACCACGCAGGAGCTGGCCAGGCCAGGCAGCCTTAGCGGACATGGGGCGGGCCCTGGGTCCCAGCCAATGACTCAAATCTACCTTACCACAAGGGAGGACTTGGAGAGGGCAGCCTTGCAGTGAAGAGCCTGCCATGTCCTCAAGCACAGGCACAACGTGATGGGAAAAGATGCAAGCTGCATGCCACACATAGCCAAGCACCCTTGGGGAACCCAAGAACTATGGCCTCTTCCTTAACCTGGCCTCCATCGGCCCTGGCTGCCATTATCACCTTCGTTGTGTAATGAGATCCCAAAAGAAGCCATCCTGTGGAAGAATCTAGAAAGCATGTTCTGAGATGAAAGGTAGGGTCAGAGATGGGGTCACAGATGGAGGAGGCTGGGAAGACAGGTGCATGGGGGTTGGGGGGGACAGGGGCATCCATCCTGGAAGGCCAGGGTCACTGTGGAAAGGGCCTGGGGAACCCAAGGAGCCCCGTCTCCCAGGGTGGGGCTTTGCTGTCTTCCTGATGATGTGAGATGCAGCACCCAGAGCTGCTCCAGGCCCTGGCCCCAAAAGTCCTAAATATGTGACTGAAAAAATGCCCCTCAAGACCAGGTCCACAGCAACGGTAAGGCCCACCAGAAGGCCTTCCAATCAGACTGTAACCCCCTTAGACTGAAAACTTCAGCATCTCTCAAGTCAGGATGTGTTTCAGTCTAAGGGGATCACAGTGTGATTGGAAGGCCTTCTCCTCAGTGGTGCGAGCAAGACTGGTGGCCTGGACCCTCACGAGTCCCCAGCGCAGGTCTCCACAGCAAGAGCTGGGCCAGGCTGCTCTGTGAGCGCAGGGAAGAAGACACGGGTGGTGGCTGCTGGAAATGGAGGATTAAGTACTTACTTTATGCAATTGAAAGCTGATAGATAAAGGATGTCAGCAATACCATTCCTCTTTATAATTAGAAGATAACTTAATTACTGCTATTAAAACCTAAGCTTCTCCTCCATGTGGGCTGCTTTTCATAAAATACCTTTGGTCCTGATCTTCCCCACACACAGACCTGGCAGCAGTTAAATAGAGGCGCCGAGACTCCAAAGGTTCATCTTGTGAACCCATCTGGTTTGAAGTAGTACGACAAGCAGGGAAGGGAATTGAATCAAAGGCAAGATTTGTGTGTTTTTTTCAATACAGAAAATGTGTGGGGTAGACCAGGAAACAGTCCCATCCTCCTCTCCCAGGGCCGGGTGCTGCCACCGGGCTGTGGGGCCATGTCCCCTGGCCTGCTCCTCGCCTGTGCCCATGTCACAATACAGAGGTGCCTGTGGGGGTGAAGGAGGTTGGGAAGGAGGCATATGGGGATCAGGTTTGTGCTGAGGTATCAGATGGGCCCAAATAGATGCCCGGTCCTGCCTCCCAGCACCTGTGAAACTGCACAGCCTCACTGTGCACAGAGGAGGAGAGGACAGTCCCCACTGCTCGCATGGGCCTCCGCCATTCCCACCGCTTCTCCAGGGCACGGGTCAGTGCCCCAGCATTAAGGGGAAACTGAGGCACGGAGGCTGTGGAACCTGGGAGGTGTGCTCTCCTTTGCACTCAGCTTCAGGTTGGACAGCTGGATTCATTCCTTTTGTCCTAGGAGAAGCTCCTTGGGCCCCCACCCTCCCTCTGCTGGCTCTGCCGCCTCTGCCGCTGGCACCTGTGGCCCTGTGGAATTCTCTAGTGCTCGCGTGCTTTGATCTGCAGCACACCTGGAGACCAGTGCCTCACAGTCACCCAGCCGTCGCCGCACAGGTCCTATGCACTCTTTGGACTTCCCCAGCCAGAGGGAAGTGGTGGCCGAAGCCTCACAAGCAGGCGTCCTCTTCCTCTGCCACGCCAGACCCCCCTCTTCCACATCAGAACCTCCATGTACTGCCTCTGCACTCCAAATGCTTCCCTGTGTAACCAGCCCCTTCGGGTTGCTTGTCATCAGAGACCTGTGTCCACATCTGCCTGTGCCCTATGGCTCACCCACATGCTTGTTTGGGGCACTTTCTCTTTGTCCCCGTAAAGGCACCTGGTGCTGGCCAGCTTTACTTAGTGGTAGTACAGGGGAAGGGTCCCATTCCAGAGTATCCCTGCACCAGCCATGAGCCTGTGGATGAGACCCTGTAGGCTGTGGGGTTGTCAGAGTGCTCGTGTCTTTGGTTCTTGGAATACCTAGAGAGAAGGTGGCAACCGCAGGACTTTCCAGGGTGCCTGGCGCTTGGTAAGTCCTGTAAAGATGCCAGTCATTTGTATTGGGGTATCCCACACACATCCCCAGCCTTCCTGGGATCTGGAAGGTTTATGTCAAAGATAGAGGCTCCAGCACTAGAGAAAAGCAGAACAGCAGGCCCTGCCTGTCTGGTCTTCCTCCTCTATTTTTTATTTTGTTTTATTTTGTTTTGTTTTGTTTTGTTTTGTTTTCATTTTATCTATTTATTTTAGGCAGAGAGAAGAAGGGGGAGAAAGAGGGGCAGAGAGGGAGAGAGAGAGTGAGAGAGAATCCCAAGCAGCACAGAGCCCCACTCGGACCATGACCTGAGCTGAAATCAAGAGTTGGATGCCCAACCGAGTCACCCGGCACCCCTGGTCTTTCTCCTCTATAAACAGCGAGCCGGGCAACTGGGGGTGTCGCCCCACCACACCCCAGGGTCTTTGGATCCCCTAGACTCCTTATGTGGAACCCAAAGGAGTGAAGAGGGCAGTGGACAGGCCCCACCCCTCCTCTACTTAGTCAAGAGTTTACCTGTTTCATCCATTGTACATCCATTGTTTTTCAAGGGCTGAAGAGTCTAGGGTCCCTGGACCAGATTTCTGAGGTCCCTTCTAATCCAAGTTCTTGTGCTCCTGAGTTGGCAGCTAGATACCTGGAGACAGGTGATGGGAGCAGAATGGGACCTCTGGGCCAACTGGGGAACATGGAGGAAGACACAGAGGCATGAGCCCATGAGGAAGCAGGTCAGATGGGACCTGAGATCCACACAGGGCAGCATGGTGGCTCACGGAAGGGGCAGGCCAGGTATGCTCGCAGAGGACCCAAAACGAGGGACACAGAAGTTGCTGCCAGCACAGTGGCTTCACAGGGAATTCAGGGACTGTCTGGGGTAGCTGCCCATGGGAGTGTCAGCCCCCCATGGCAGACAGCTCTGACAGCACTGTTGGTGTTCACCAGGCACTTGTTTCAGGAATGAGTGACCAAGAGGGGCTCTGAAATGAGCAGCCCCCAGCAGAAGCTGGGTGACCCGAGCCACCCTTTCCTCACCCCCTCCCCAGATGGAAGGTGGGTGACAGCAGCCTACTGAGGTGTTGCATGGCCTACAGGCCACAGGATTGCCCCAAGGAACAGCCCCACCTATAGGCTGGGCATCCGCAGCATCCATCACCCTAAAGTAACCGAGTGTTCTTCACAGGACACTGGTGAGCAGTAAGAACTGACAGGTGGGTGGCAGCGTGGGCCAGCCCTGCCACACCACGGAGCAGCCGGCGCCCTGCTGTGTGATCCCGTTTATGAGAAGTTCTCAAGCCGGGCAAACTCATCTATGGGGGCATAAGGGAGAAAACCTTGCCTGTGGGGGCTGTTCCCCAGTGCAGGCCATCCTCCTCTAAAGCATCCAGCGAGCTGACCTGTGGTACCGTGTGCTGTCCAGCACTCGGAATGCAGCCAGCGAGGAGCCGAATGTTTCATTTTATTCTGTTTTTGTTCATTAACATGTAAGTAGCCCAACGTGGCTGGCAGCCACCGTGTCAGACAGCGGCGCCGTTCTCTGTCTCGAGTGGGAGATGATCATGGGAGCAGGTTCACATGTAGGAGGCTGGCAGGCTGCACCCTGGAGGCCCGTATGCTCGGCTGCAACCTCTCTCCTGCAAACAGCCGCACCATCATTGGTTCAGAGGGGAACTTCTCATTTTAGCTTTAAAATGAAACCAAAGTAGAGATCTCTCCAACTGTTTTTCACTCCCTGCCCCTCACCACAGCCTGAATGTTGAAAGTGTGCAAAGGAAGAGCATGGCCTCAGTGGGCCCTGGAGAGGTGCCCAGCACATGCAGGAGAGACTCATCACTCCTGCAGGCCTCCCAGGACAAGAAGGAATGCAGGGCACATTCGTGGCACAAACAGGCTACATGAGTGGGGAGCTCAGTGGTGCATGCGGCTCACCCAGAGGGAGGTCTGCAGCAGGTGGTAGCAGGGCATCCATCAGGGATGGGTGTCCGGAGCTGTCCTTAGGAGTCCATGAAGCTGTGTCCACAGAGCCCGCTAAATCATAGGCTGTGTCTTCACACCCTGGCACTAGATGACCTTTGAAGCTTTGGGGGACCTGGGCTCCAGAGCTCATTCCTCAGTAGCCTTGGTCACCTTTTGAAGACCTGCCTCATGGAAACACTTTCTGCTGTCCAATTGCTAAGACATCGACCACGTCACACCATCAGGGTGAACACATCCGGGAAAGAAATCATCCAGTCTAGGACACTGGGAAATGCCTGGCTGTGCTGGGGAGAGGTGGCACCAGGCTGCAGCAATTGCCACAAACATACTGGGACAGACACAGAAGGGGGATAGAACCTCAGCCACTTGCATTTCCCGTCCATCATGTGTCCGAGTTAGCAGCCTTGACGTTGACCGGTTGTCAGCTTTTCCTGCCTGGACTCAGGAAGGGAGGGATCAAAGGGTTCCTCTGGCCCCATCCCTGGTGTTGAGTTAATGGGGAGAGGTCCCTCACCACCTGGCCTGAGAAAAATGCTTCACAGACAGGTTTCAAAATGACTCATGACCACTGTCATTGTACCCCCTGTCCAGGTCACTCCGTGGGGACATTCACAGGGAACAAAGTCAATAAACAGGGGAAAACAGGCCTGGGTTAGGTCCAGCCAGGGGAAATGCTAGAACAGCAGAACTGCCTGTTTTCGTCTTTAGGTGATCAGAGTTTGAGCTTCTCCCCTTCCCAGCCCCCAACTGGCAGTGTCCTGTCATGATGGTTATTTCCAGCTTCCGTGGAAAAGCACTCAGGGCAGGCATTGGTCCTGAAAACAGGCCGGGAGTGCCGGCCTAAATCCTAGAGGAGGGACAACTGCCGGCCAGAGTTAAGTAAAAAGGCCCTGAGCACACCTGGGTCTGAGGCGGAGCCCCGGTACTTTCAGCCTAGGGGAGGGTGGGATGAAGCTGCCTGGTGACAGTGGGGGCGGGGAGCCGGCTGGCAGAGCCGGGAGGGGACCCTGGGAGCAAACCCGGTTGGGGCTACAGCAGAGGGGGCGGGGAGAGGACGGAGAGGGGCGTGGCCGAGAAGAGGCTCTGGAAACCAGCCGGGAGAAGGCGCCGGGAGGGCACTGTAGGGACACCCGCTTCGCAGCGGACTGTGGGGATTAGAGCTGGGAAGACCCCGAATCGACCGGCCTCTCTCTCCCCGACACCCCCCGTGCGATCTAACTGGACGCAAATAAATGGACACGCAGGCAGCTTCCAAAAGAGGCGAAACCTTTATCAAGTCGGCGCCGGCGCGGTATCTACAGTATCTACAAATATCTACACGTATCTACACCGCTGGCAGACGGGCTCTCGGGTCGTCTACACTGCAACTGCCGGCCGGGCCGGGGAGAGGGGGGCGACGCGGTCTCGCGGAAAACAATAAATATCACTTCCTTCCGCCGCTGACCGGGCGCTTTGGCACTGGCGGGCGCGGACCCCGTGGCCCTCGGGGCTGGGGAGGGACCCGCGGTGGCTCCCGGGACTGGGAAACCATATACTTCGACAGCTGTCGGGGCTGGAGGGTGGAGGACACCGACGGCTTCGAGGCTGGGGAAGGGGAGACCCGCACTGGCCCCCGGGGCTTGGGGAAACGTGTTCTTGGAAGGCCCTTGGGGCTGGGTGGACGGGAACCCCGACGGCCCTCAGGG
>NC_043713.1:62114720-62119694 GCF_006229205.1 Suricata suricatta | reverse complement strand
CAGGCGAGGCCCGGCTCGGCCGCCTGCCCGGGGCGGAGCGCGCGCAGGGCCGCGGCCCCGATCCCACGACCCCGGCCCTACCTTTCTCTGCGCCGTTGGGCTGCGTGGGGGAGGCCACGGGGTTCCGCGAGCGAGCGAAGGCGCTCATAAGCGGCAGCGCGCCGGGCCGGTGGTTCCGGGGCCTGCGGGAGGGAGAAGGGCAGCGAGTCCGGGGGGCGCCCCACCAGTCTCCTGCACTGTAGCCATCCCTTCAGAGGACACTCACCAGTCCTCCGGGTCGCAGTCTCGAAAGCCTTTGGCGAAAGGGTTGCTGGCTATCTTGAGCTGCGTGATCTGCGGAGGGTGGGGGGAGCAGGCATTGAGCAAGTGGCTGGAGCCCCTGCGCTGGGGCCTGGAGCACCAGGGTAGCATAGCGTTAGAAGGGGCGCCCCAAATAAGAGCCCTTTTACTCTTCTGGGACAATAACCCTCCCACATTTACTCTCCCTCACTGAGAGTTGTGCCTTTCTTCTGCCAAAGGGGGAGCTTCCTTTCTCGCTAAGGATCCCCTTTGTGGCCCCAAGTGATTGAGATGGAGACCCAGTGCCTCTGGCTGGGATGGGAATGTAGTCACCTCCACCGCCCACCCCTCAGGGGCGGGGGTGAGGGGGGATGCCCCAGGAATTTGGGTAAACCGTGGATCAGGCCCCTGATGGGGAGTTTCCGGAATGGTTTGGAAAACAAACTTTCAGGCCTCACTGACAGTTGCCGCAGGAGAGGTCAACCTGATAGGAGTCTGGGCTGGCCTGCAGCAGAGGGGAGGAAGCAGCTTGAGGCCTTTGAGGGTGGGACGCCATCGGTGGTGTGTTCCACTAGGACCCACAGTGTTTGGGTCCGGTCCTCTTTGCCTCAGGCAACAACTGGAAATTGCAGCCCAGAAGTACTGAATTTGGGCATCCCCAGGGTCTCACCCGATGGTTCTGGTAAGCAGTGACCGCAGTGAAGCGAGTCTCCTCAAACACAAAGGTTTTAAAGTTCTCCTCAGCGTACTTCTCACTGTCTTTGCGTGGGTCCACATAGACAACGTGGAAGCGGGGCTGATATCTGTGCATGGAGTTGAGAATAATCTGGAAGACAAGGTGGCAAGTTTGGAAATAGGAAATGGGTGAAGGTCCAGAGAAGCAGTGAATTTGCCAGAGAACCTGGACAAAACCCTTGACTCCTGAAATGAGGTCCAGCCATAGGGCTCAAGCGGAGACTGCAGTCAACTAACTGGGGACCACCAGGAAAGACACCCCAAATGGCAAACGATCAAGGTTTAGATTCTCTTTCGATAGGTCCTTCAGAACTACTGGAGGCCTACGGCGGGCAGTGGTAGGCGGCTGCAGGCCAGAGCTCAGCCCAGCAGGAAAGCTCCGCCCCAGGATTCTACAAACCTCCTGCAGCTACCCCCCACGCACCATCCTTCCCAGTTAAAAATCTAAAACAAAAACACCTCCAGCAAAAAGTCAGGAATGGAGTGAGGGAAGCAAGGTGACAGACAGCCTCTCCCAGGCCTGAGAGCCACCAGGCCCTGAGCCCCTGACCAGAGGGGCCCACTCTCCTCAGCCTGCCCTTCATTCACAACCCAGGCTCGGCCTCTGGCTCTGATCAACAGGGACTGTCCCGGGGATCCTGGGGAGATGGGGAGGATTGCTCACATGGCCGTTGTCATCCAGCAGGTTGTTGGTCAGCTTGAGCTTATCGAAGGACACAATTTGCTTCATCCACTGTGCACCCTTGGCTGGCGAGTCAGGGTGGTAGTGTACACGGCCTGGTGTGGCAGGGTCCGCCTTCCCGGCCACTAGCCAGGAGGAGCTGTGGAAGGCATACCTGGGGCAACACCAGAACAGGGGTCACGCCATGGAGGGTGAACAGAGAGGGCCTTGCTGAATGAACCCCCAAAGTGCCTCAGATGACTTTTCCTATCATCGGTAAACTCAAGCCTTTCGGCTACCACACAGACTGGGAGCTTTTCTGAGGGGAATTGTGAAGAAAACAGAAAACTCCCTCCAGTCCCAATAGAGAAGACAGCAGGAAGCCAGGCACCAAGGGAGGAGGCTGGGCTCCAGGCGTCACCATTCGCTGCATGCGGGTCTGCCTGCTCCAGGCCTCCCCACCGCCGCCTCCGGTGTCGCCTGCGCGGCGGCAGGAGCCCGGATTTGGTTGCGCCGGAGGCCTCCGGCGCAGGGCGGACCACGTTCTCTTTATTAATTGCTGTTAATTGTCCGGGCAGCGGAGGCCCGCCCAGCATAATCTCTCCCGGCCACCCCACCTTTCCTGCTCGGCTCCCAGGCCCAGCGTACCCGGGGGGATGGGGGAAGGGGACAAGGTGTCCACCCTCACCTCCAGGGAGAAGGAGACATGAAGAAAGGCAGAGGTTGTGTGCAAAGGGCCTGCCTGCCTCAGGCCAAGCTAGCCTAGGGGCGTCGGAGCGGTCTCAGGCCTAGAGCTGGTGGAGGAGCCCAGCCTGTAGGACTCCTGAGGCTGGGGGTGGGGTGTGTGGGTCTGGGGCCTGAGAGGGTTGGGGAGGGAGCAGGGGATGGTGGGGCCGGCGGCTCGGGTGCCTGGGACTCCGGGTCACAAACGTCCTTGTGGGCTGCCCTCAGAGGCATCACTGAGCCACTTCCCAGCGCACCCTCCCTGGTCCTACTGGGTGCTCACCGGTAGCGCTTGTCGTCCACAGGAACGAAGTCCATGAGGAGCATGTAGTCGGCCATGGGGTCCATGCCGAAGAGCTTCACTTGAAACGTGGGGAACATGCGCCTGGGGGCGGTGAGGCCTCGGTCACTTCAGGTGGGGGAGGGCTGGGCTGCCCCACCTTGACCAACCCAGGACACAAGCGACTTTCTGCAGGCTGCTGCATTCATTGGCCTGGCCCCTCAATCTCCTCTCCCTCTCACTCAGCTACACTAACCCAACTAGGCTCCTGCCCAGCCAAGGGCAAGTGGAGGGGCAGAGTAGTCCCCTGCTCCCTTCTTCAAAACCCAAAAATGGCTCACTAAACACTACAGCTGACCCTCCACACCCCAACCCTGGTCTATGGCTTCTTCTGCCACATTTGCCTGCATAGAGCCAGCCTAGCACTTGCTAATTCTCGGCGGTCCGGTCCAGAGCTAGCCTTGTTGGCAGCACCGGATCAGCAAGACTCCTACGATGCGGTCCCAGAGATTCTCAGCCCTCCACGGAGCTTCCCTCAGCTCCATCTAAGCGACCGATGTAAACTCCCGGCTCGAACAAAATGAAACCGGGGACTCTTATGTAGTTCCCAGGAGTCCCAGTTGCCTTTTAGGCTGGGTCTGCGGGGTCTGCTCCCCGATCCCTCCAGTGAGGCTGAGGCCTCAGAGCCCATGGACCCAACTTTTAGGCCCTGTCTCCAGCCCAGTGCTGGAGTCTCCCCATCTTCCTCAGGGATACACACAAGTTCCCCAGTGACACACACACCCCACTATTGCCCCCAGACGCAGCTATTCTGGGAGAACTTACTTGGGTTATGCTCTCATGTCCCCTAACTCTCCCCTGCCCTGGACTCCAGCTCTATGACCCATCCAGGCTCTCGAAAGGACATTCTGCAGCTCCTGGTTAGGCCGCCAGCCGTGAGCCGGCCCTGTCCTGAGAGCACAACAGTGCCAACCACTGGGCCCTGGAGGACAGCATGAGGCTTGGCTCCCACCTGCCCTTCCTACGGCTTCACTTCATAGGCACCTCCATGCAGGCAGTGGGCAAAAACCAGATGCCATGGGAGCTGGCCCTCCTGGTCAGACCTGCCACCCCCACTTTTGCAGGTTGGTGGGTGCCACGGAATGCTGGCTTCTGGGGTGAAGGCTGGCTACCGCCAAGGCCCTTGCTGCACTGGACTCGGCCAGAGGCTGGGGCACCATCCTTAGGGGACATTAAGGAGAGCCTGGAGAAGACCTGCAGAACTGAGGCTGAGCACAGGCCTCAGGATCCCGAGGGAGGACAGCCGCGGCAGGGAAACAGAAACCGCGAGAAAGCTCTGCAAACAGGCCCTGAGTTCCCCTTGGCTGTGCGGATGCAGAACTGGTGTCTCCCTGTGTACATTAGACACAGCCCGGCACCCGCCTTTGTCTGCTGGTCAAATTGGTTGCATCGCAAAACTTGTTCCCCTTCTCTCTGGGCCCTTAAAACAAATACAGGCCAATTAGAAGGCGGCAGCCGCAGCAGCAATGACCAGGCCCCACAATCACCTGAAATTTAGGCCGGAGAAAGCTGGGTAGCAACCTTCACGGAAGACAGCATTCTGTTTTTAAGGGTCTTAACTTCCTCCTAAGAATTTCCAGACAATTGCCCAACTGCCCCCTCTTTACCTAACCCGTACAGATTGAATTGGGGGAACTAAAGATGTGAATTTCCTTTGAGGTGGGATCCACTGGGAGCCGGCTGGCTGGCTGGCTGGCGAGGCCGCTCAGGGGTGGCTGCCTAACCCCTAGACCCGTGTGTTCCGAGCCGGCCCAGGCTTCCGGCCGCGGGCGCCTTAGGACTGCGGGAGGGGCAAGCGGGTCCGCGGGGCTTCTCTCCACCAGCCTTCCGAGGCTGCCCGCGCCGTCGCCTCCGGCCCGCTCGGCACGACAGGCGGCTGTCGCCGGAGCCGGGACCTTAGAGAGCGAAGAGCCGGCTCGCGCCTAGAGGGGCCCGCAGGTGGCGGGGCCGCGCCCCCAACCCACTTCTCGACCCCACTCGCGTGGACCAGACCGAGGCGCGTTGCCCAAGACCCGCGCCACGTGGGGAGGGTCACGGGCAGGGAGGGGGGCACCCTGACCTGCCGGCCTTGGTGACGATCATCTCGGTGCCCAGCTGATTGAACTCGTCCCACAGCGCCTTCATCTCCAGCTGCACGCTCACGCTGGCCACCTTCGCGTTCTTCTTCACCGGCGCCTTGGCGGCAGCCGCGCAGCTGGCCCCTGGGCCCTCGGGCTCGGCGGCGGCGCTGGTGGCC
>NC_043713.1:62111137-62114620 GCF_006229205.1 Suricata suricatta | reverse complement strand
TTTTTTGTCTTAAATTTCCCTTCACTTTCTTCTTTTTCGTTCTCACTCTCTTTGTTTCTTTTTCATATTTCTCACTTTTCCTACCTTCCTTTCCGGTTTTTGTGTTTTCTCTCTTCGCAATTTCTTTTCCTCCCGGCTGCGCTCACCCCTTTCTCTGTCTCGTTTTCCTGGGTTCCCAGACTCTGTGGCACTCTCCTTTTCTGCCAACTTCCCTCCACCTCTCCCACCTTGCGGCCACCTCTGCCCCCTTTCTCTGGTCCTTCTCAATCTTGTCCTTTCTGGTTTCCACTAGTCCTATTCTGGGCCTGTGTCTAGCTCCTTGTGGGTCTCTGCAGCTGGGTTCCCAGGCTGGAGGGTGCACAGGCTTTGGGCAGAATGCCTGCCCTTCCTCTCTGCTCCGGAGTCACTGGAAGCCTGGAGCCCACCCCGCCAGAGCTCCCTCCACCCACTCTGTACCAGGGTCTTGCCAACACTCTTTGCTAGGGCCCCATGGCATCTGTGGCAGGGGGTCTGGCCGGCGGGTCCCTGTGGACACAGCGGGGAGGCTCACCTTCCATATCCCTGGTGACGGTGCTGAAGTGCATCCCGGCGGGGGATCCCAGCAGCCGGCGAAGCTTTGCCTGGTCGGAGGACCGGGGCCCCAGGCGAGCTGTGCGCTCTACGGCCTCTGCTGCAACCAGAGAGGCGATGCTGAACGCGCTGGCCCGGGGAGACAGCGGGCTCCGCGCGTCCATAGGCGCCCGGCGGCCTGGCCGGCGCCGCCTCTGACTGCGTGCACCCAGCCGCACCGAGGCCGGCCCAGCCCACGGGACCCGGGGGCGGGAGCCGGCGGTGCCACTCACAGCCTCCAGCCCTGGGCCCAAGGGATTATGGCGTCACGGCCCCCCACTCTGGGCCGGTGGCAGCCGAGGGGCCCAGATGGGTAGAGCGCCCTGGGAGTGTGGGGCCCTTCTGCTTTTCAAGCTCCCTGCCCCTGGCCTCTGCTCCCAGGGACCTCCGTGACCAGCGCCCTTCGAACATCCCGCTGTTCCCACCGAGGCGGGGTTTCCTCTGTCCAGCGAAGCCACCGAAGCCACCGTCGGCTTCTACAGCCCCCGAATGGACGCAGCTACACCGGGAGCGCCCAGCCTCAGCCTGTGTCAGTGGGGCACCGATGGATCACCGTGAGGCCGCCTGGCTTGGCCTTGCCCCTGCTCTCGGCCCCTCCCGCCTCCTCCTCCCTGGCTGCCCCTGCACCTGGGTGAGGAGAGGGCAGTTCGGGATCCGGCACCGGCCACAGGCGGACAACACCAGAAACTGTGGCGTCGTCTGTTCCTCGGCGCGGCGGAACAGGACCCAGCCCAGCAAATGTCCCCCAACCCCCTTCAGTCGGCTCACTGTCGTGGCTGGGGACCCCAAGCAGAGGGACGCCGCCCAGGCCGCGCAGCCCGGCAGCCCGAGCGTCACGCGCACCCGCGCGCACCGCCCGCCTCTGGCCAGGACGCTTATACATCCGGAGGGTGGGCAGTGCCCGCTCCGCCGACCTCCCCGCGCACCGGCCGGGCGCAGGGAGGGCCGGGGGCGGGGCCTGGACTGGCCCAGGGAGCCGAGGACATGTCCGAGGAGGAGTTCAGGCCGCCGGGTCGGATTGTATGCTGCCCCCTGCCACCCACCCTGCATTCAGCTTGCCCACCTGGTTAGGCTCTGCTGCCTTGGTGCCCAGCCAGGTCAGCAGAGTGAGGCAAGGCCCACCTTGAAGCCTCAAGGCCTCTAGGCCCAGGCATCCGGGACACTAAGGCCTAACTTGGCTTGTGCCTTCCCCCACCTACTGCCGCTGAGGTCTTCTCTGACCAGTTCAGGGCATCCATGGCTTTTCTGCCCAGAGCCTTCCTCGCAGAGCATCAAATCTCTCAGCTTCCCAGAAGCCTCTCTGGCCCTTCTCTGAGGCTCTGGCTCTCAGGGCCTCTGTTTCCAAGGCTTCTCCGCCTGCAACCATGTTGTAGGCCTTCGCCTGCGCTTGCCTGGGATAAGGGTAGGAAGCAGGCAGCCTCTCCCAGGGTTTTTACAGTCCCAGGGGCTCAGACCCCAGGCTAGCTGGGAAGTGGGGAATGCTCAGGACCTGAGGACTGGGAGTAAGTTCCAGTAGGAAGGGACTGGGCCCTGGGCCTGAGGTCCAGGAAAGAGCAGGAGGCAGTGAGTGCAGCAGGTGAGCATGTGGGTATATGACTGGGGTGTGATATGTGTGACTTCATGTACAGTGAGCCCCCCTACTTGCCCCTACAGCTAAGGCTGAAGTTGTAGAGTGTGGAGAGAAGGGGAAGCTGTTGCCAGAGCATGCCCTCAGCCCCGATTGGCCATTTGGGGCTGTGACAGTGACACCAACCTGTGGGACCTAGGGGCAAATCCAGGGAAAAGTGAAATGTGGAACCAGCTGGGTTTAAGGTCCCTCTCCCTCTTCCCTGAGCAGGGCAACCCTCTGCCTCCGGGACCCCAGGAGAAGCTGCTTCTGATAGAGAGGAGAGCCCAGCTAGGAAGGCGCATTGGTAGGCGCAGGTCATGGCAGTGTTGCAGGAGGCATGCCCACTGCTGGCAGTCCACACCCAGGAAGACATGCAGGACAGTGTCATCAGGGGTACCTCATGCTGGCAGTCCAGTCCGCACCCAGAGAGGCAGGCCCTGGGCCCTGCAGACTGCATGTGGGGCCCATGTGGGGACTCTGGGTAGGGCTCCTGCCTTCGGTGGGTAGGTCGCTTGTGCACTCTCTGGGATGCATGCTGTCCCAGCGTGTGGTGATGCGGGCAGTTGTGTCCTGTGCACCTGGGGAGACTTCTGCGAGTATCTGGGCATGCACCTGAGGGCAGCGGCCAGATGTGGAGTCCGAGGGCGACACCAGTATTGCAAAGGGAGAAATGAAAGCTGAAAAAACCTGGGGCTTCCTGGATGGGCCTCTGGGGCACTGTCCCGAGGCCCGAGGCCCTCCCGCGTCGGCCGTTGTGGCAGATCCTGATCTCCACAGTGTGGAGTGCCTGATCCTCCCAGCCCCTCATTAACCCCTTCCTGCTGTAACTGAGACCTGCTGGGTATGGCTGAGTGGGCAAAAGTGCCAGAGTAGGGGACTCTGGGGTGGGCAAACCCTGGTTGAGGAAAAGGGCTCTGGGAAGAGGTGAGGAGCCTCAGCCAGGCCTGCTCTGTCTTCGCGGGGTCGACCCCTTTCCACCCGTTGGCGATACTCACCCGCGAAACTGCAGAGCCGGGGACCCCGCTGCTCAACGCCGGGGCCCTCCTGGAGCCCTCGACTGAAGGGACCTGAAGTGCTCGAAGCGCGAGGCCGCGGGAGCCTCCGGCTTGGGGCAGAGTGTCCGCCTCCGCCGCCCACCCGGGCTGTGCTTCTCGGAACCTCCCTCCGTTCCTCTTGCGGCGCCGCACCGCCCTCTCGCTCTTCGCTCCGCCGCCCCGCAACCCGTCCGCGCCCGCGCCCTCGCCGCCGCCGCCGCCCCGGCCCCA
>NC_043713.1:62080935-62111037 GCF_006229205.1 Suricata suricatta | reverse complement strand
GCCGGCCCGCGCCCCGAACACCCCATCGCGCACGCCGCGCCGCCGCCCGCGGGAAGCCTTCCTCCCTCACCTGGCCCGGCCGCGGCTCCCTTCCGCCTCGCTCCCCCTGCCGGCCGCGCCTCCATTACCGAGAGGTAGGAGTCCTGGCGGGGCACCGGCCTGGACCGAACGGCTGGGGATCGAGAGCCGCCCGGGTCTGCCTTCTCAGGCCACAGGCTGCCCCTCTGCCTGGGACACAGAGAGAAGACAAGGGCCGCATTTTGCGGCTGGCTGCGAAGTCAGGGTGACTATGAGACCATTTTACAGACTCTAAAAACGAGGCTGGATGTTGACAGGCCGCAGTTAGGTAGGGGTAGACTCCCTAAGTCCTGCGGAGGGCAGAAGTAGGATGGGCTGGAGAAGGGTGAGACGGAGGCATGGCTCTGCACCAGCACAGCCTTTGCTTCCCTCTGGGCCAGGAATAGGGTCCCACATGGGCGCTTGGTTGTTTGCCCTCCAGCACTACCCTAGGATGCTAAGCCAGCGCCGCCCCCTCCCCCAGCATCTTTGGAGTTTTGCCTGAAGCAAGTCCTGTTTCGGAGGTTTTCTCCCCAGTGTGTTAGAGGTGGCCCCTGGAAGGTATTGACTAGCCGGCTGCCTGCCCAGCTCCTCCGGGGAGTGGACATGGTTCCCCCAGGAGAGCTGTCACCACAGGCACCCTCACCCTTTTTTGGCAGGACCCCACTTCTCATCTCCTGTGCATTGTAAAGGCACAGCTACAGCGCGGCGACCATGCAACTGCTGCTCATAATTTACTCAGAATTTCTCCACTACCAACCGTGGAAGGACCTGTGCACATTTGTGCATCCCCGGTGGAGGCAAAGCGCACACATCTTTGCGCTCCGTGCTCCCAAAGACAAGGGGAACACCAGACCCTCCCCCAACGCGGGTCTCCTGCCGTCTAGGTCAACCGCACACAGTGATGGATCCATGCAGGTGCCCGCAGGACATGAGTGCGTGGCGCACTGGAGACCCTCCTCCTACGGGAGGGAACTGGAGTTTGGATACCGACAGGGTTGCGCCTCCAGGGCTCAGACAGAGAACAGCCCAGCTTTACTTGATCCCATTCATTCGTTTCAGAACTGATTAGCTGGCGACTACCTCAAGTGTCTGTTTAGACTTGGCCTCAGGGGTCTCAAAGAAAAGTCCTGCATCGGAAGCGTCCTGCGCCCAGCCTTTCTGCTGCAGTCAGTGGCTCCACACCAGGACGAGCCTTCAGCCTTCAAAGCCAAGTCCCCTCAAGGCGGCAGCAGGGGCAGGGAGGAGGCAACCTTCGTTGGAGCCAGGAGAGAGGTGGGCACGCTGGGAGGCTCTGTCCTCCCTTCCCAGCTTCGACCCCATGTCTCACTCCAGCCCACCACAGGTGCCTCATGGAGAAGAGCCTTGGCCTCTCGGAGTGCCCTATTATTCCTCTACCCAGTGAAGGTTCTTTGCTCTGATGCCGCAAGCATGGCTTTCAGGGAGGCACTGGAGTGGATGGGCAGGGACCCCAAGCTCTGGAGGTGGATGGGCTGGTTTGCCATGCTCACATTTGTCTGCAGAGTGTCTGTGCAGTGGCCTCCTTACCCTTGGTGCCCAGCCACGGAACTGGGAGAAGAACCTTCGGCTCCCCGTCCCCGTATCGAAGGATCAGGCTCAGACACCCCAGGGTCTGTGTCAAAGCCCAGGTTTCTCAATCAGCAGGCACCCCACATGGGGCACTGCTTGCCTGAGCACCATCTGACCACATACCTTGGATTTATAGACCCTCCGGGTGCTGGGCTGGGACTGAGGGGGTGTCTTTAGGGGCTTATGGTGTGGGCTGGGGCTGGGGCCACAAGGGGGCAAGAGCGGTTTCCTGCCCTGACCCTGCAGTGCACACACATAGCTGGTCTCCTGTGACACTGTCCTGCAGCGTTGGAGGTGGCGAATCCCTCTCTCCAACTTGAAGACTCAATGTGCCCGGAAGAGCAGTGGCTCCATTGGCCTCTAACTGCTCCCTGGCCCTTTGCTCCTCATGCCCTCGCCCAGAAGCAGAAGTCTCTATGAGCCCACCACTAGGCTTCCTCCTTGGTGCTGGGCTCTTACCCTAACCTCTGGTGGGCGGGGATGTGTGTCTGTGCCCAGCCCTGAGTTCTGTTGGGTGTGGCAGGCAGCAGGCAGAAGTCCTGCCTATGGGCACCAGGCCCACAGTGGGGTTCACACGAGGGGGACTAAGGGCTCTGAGGAGATGCCCAAGAAAGCCGGCCAGGCAGATCCGATGGAGTTCTTGGCAAAGGTCCAGGAATTAGAAACAGCCTGGTGTGTGCACTCTGGTGGCTTGGAGAGGACATGGGCTGGGGGTGAGCTGAGGCACAGCCAGGGAAGGGGCTGGCTCTCTCATCCCTCCCGTGACATCCCCTAGGACTCTGTTTGGGCCCCAGTGCCACCTTCCCCTCTGGTCCCAGAGTAGGGTTGCCCCATCTCTGGAGTGCTGGTGCCTGAACCCTGGGGACTGGTGACTGCATGATGAGCAAATAGGGAAACTGAGGCTTGATGGGTAGATACCAGAGGGGACAGCAGCAGTGGAGAGAAAAGGTAGGACAGAGAGACATACATACCCCTGTGACACCAGTCACCTCAGAGCTGGGAGGAGATGGGCCAGAGCCTGCACAGTCATGCACAGCTGGGTCGCAGCCTCCATCTGTCCGGGGTGCAGCTGCACCCCCTCACCGTGGGTGCTGTCTTCAAGGAGGACATGAGGGGGGGCCTGGTGAGAGGGATAGCCAGGTCGGATGGGGCTGTCAGCTAGGCCTGGGTGACAGCACCCCTTGGTCCCCCGCCAGGCACCAGGCCTCCCGTAGGCTGGAAGTTCCCACAACTCCAGAACAAACAAACAAACAGACCTATGCAGAGCCGGGCCCTGGGCCCCTCTCCAATTTCTGGGCCTGTTGATTTAGCTGCCCACTTAGCGGGAGGACCCAGCCACATGGGGAGCTGGCTGTCCATCTGTCTGTCCATCTCCTGGTTGCACCAGCCCCTCCACCCCAGGTGCTGTCAGGCAGAGGTGGGGCTCAGAAACACAGGTGATTTAGATTTAGACTGATAGGACTGAGGAAACCACCCCCACCAGCACCCCTACTTGCCAGGGCCAGGGCATGAGGACTTACACTATCCAGGGAAAAGGACAGGCCCCAAAGACTCCTGGGGTGTATTGGCTGAAGGTGAGTGGCCAAAAGATGGATAGCTTCCTCAGGTTCCTCTGGCCAGCAGGGGACCCCAGTGGGGTCCCAGTATCCTCCTGTCATGTACTTGTATGGCATCGACCCTACCACTCACACACACACACACACACACACACACACACACGCATGAGCAGAGCATGAATGTACATGTATGCGCACACCACACATGCACAAACACACCCATGGATGTATGCACACACATGCCCATTACATACATGAGCATGGACATCCAGGTACATGTACGTACACTGGACACAAATAGGCACATCTATGAACATGGGAACACACACACATCATGCTTACACACATGTGAGCAGCAGCATGCACATGCATGCATAGTTCATATACACAGACACCAGTACGTGCTAGAGCCCACATACCCGCACTTGCAGAACACATATCCAGTCATGCATGGATGTGCAAGTGTATCCTTCACAGTGGCCTTCAATGTCCATGACACTCATTTCACTAATTCAAGTGGGCTTTAGATTTACTTGACTTGGATGAGGTCTGTGGGGAGCTGCAGGCACCACAAGATGAAGGAAGAATAAAATGTTGCCGTCCACTCATGCTGGGAAATTTCCTGAAGGTGACGCACCCTCTGAGGCGGGGAGGCCTAATGCCAGGATGATGTCCTGGAAGTTGGGTGCAAGAAGTCTCCCAACAGGGGTCCTCCTGGGTAGAATCACCTGGGAGGTCAGTCTCCACGCTCATGCCCCAGCCCTGAAGGAGGCTTGGTGTTAAAATGAGCCCTTGGAGACTCTGAAAAGTAAGAAACCGGGGACAGGGCCAGAAGCAATGAAGAATTTCCACTAAGCCAGTTACATCAGTGCCACTGTTAATAGGTGCAAGTGAGGATATGCTCCCTCTGGTCTTTGGGTATGTTATGTCTCCCCTTACAGATACTTAGGACATTTAAAATACTGGAATATCCAACTTGGAATTTTTGTTAAATGCTTAAGTTAGCAGGGAGCCTGGGTGGCTCAGTTGGTTAAGCATCTGACTTCCACTCAGGTCATGATCTCATGGTTTGTGAGTTCGAGCCCTGTGTCAGACTCTGTGCTGACAGGTTGGAGCCTGGAGCCTGCTTCCAATTCTGTGTGTCTCTCTCTCTGCCCCCCACCCACTCATGCTCTGCCTCTCTAAATAAATAAACATTTAAAAAATTTTTAAAAATGCTTAAGTCAACAATTAAATTTAAGTTGTCCATGTATTCACAGTGACAGCAAAATGGGACTATTTGGAGAAGCTCTGTGTCAGAATCAGGTCCAAGGGCAGTGGAGAATTGGCTTTGCACTTGTGCCCCTCTTTGTCTACTCTGCTTTCTGGCTGAGCCCCCAGGGCTGCTGAATTGTCCCCATTAGCCCGGGATGCTATAAGCCTGAGGCAGCCAGAGCCTCAGCACCCATTGCCCCCAGTAGGCCCACCTTGGTTCCTTCTGCCCACTGACCCCGGGGCTGAAGGCAGGAGGTAGGTGCACTGTCCAGCCTCAGGCAGGTGGCAGGGATGCTGCTGCCACAGCAGAATTAGTGTGAAGACACAGTGGCCTATGGGCAAGGCTCTAGAGTTGGGGCCCCTCTGCCGAGGGCAAGCATTCATGGGCAGAAGGGAGACTAAGGGCCTGGAGAGACCTGGGGAGCAGCCAGATTTCTTTTGTGCACGCCCCTCCCCAGCGGATCTTCCAGCCCGGTCTGGTCTCTTGCCTTTCTAAAGCAGAAGGCTGTGTGCCTTTGGGGGAAGCTGCTAGGAAATAGGCAGGAATAACATTTTGGAGAATTAGCTCCTTTACACAGGGCTTGCTGTCCCCTTGGCCCTTCAAAGCAGGGCAGAATCAGGGGCGTCTCTGTCATCATGAACTGGGCAAGGTGTGATCCTTACTCTGCATTGTTCAGTGTCTAGGACATACCTCGGCCTCTCCAAGCATCAGTGTTTTTGTCTGAGAAATGGGGAGACTTCCCAAGGCTCCACAGGGTGGATAAGGGGAGCCATGTCAGCTTTTTCATGTAGTTCCCAGATTGCCCAGGACTGGGTAGGGCAGCTGTTGCCTCTGTGATTCTGCGGGGCCACCAGGCCTGGCCTGGGATTCGGTGGCCCAGTGGGGAGTGCCTGGCTGTGTCCCCAAGAAGCCCAGTTACAAACATTCTTCCCAGCTTCCACACCTGGCTCAGGTACCTAGACTCAACCTCAGTTTCCCCGTGTTCATGAGCATGGCACTGCCCCACCCCAGCCAGACAAATCCCTTCCCTCCTCCAAGACTCTGCTGAACCAGGTTGGAATTTCTCAAAAGCAAACAAACAGGCGAGCTCAGAGTTGTGGTTTTCAGAGCTCAGATTCCTCCTGTCTGCCTGAGCCAGTGTCAAGCCCGGCCAGCCGCCCCCAGCAGGCTGGCCGGGGCCCACAGCTGAGCCCCCCAGGTCACCGGCTGTTGGACCAGCACGGAGGTGCCAGGCTCAGAGCTGACTCGAAGCACTGGGCTGCCCCCGTGTCCCTCCCACCCCGAGACCCTGCAAGTGTGGCAGGAGGCTGCAGCCTGCACCAAGCAGAAAGGACACCTGGCCTGGTGGCGCACAGCCGGATGTGAACAGGAATCTACTGTGGGGACAACGGCTGGTGACGGTGTCTTGCTGAGGTGTGGCAGGCAGAGCTGTTGGAGCAGGGCTAGTGAGGACTGGAGGGGTCGAGGGCTCAGAGGATTAATGTACTGGGGGGTGACCCCAGGCAGCCGGCAGAACGGTGGTGATGTGGAGGTGCAGAGGCAGGGCCGTGGTGGCCCTGTGGGAACGCGGGGGTGGGGAGGCGGCTGAGGGTGGGAAGGCACCTCAAGGGACAGAAGGGGCTAGGAGGGAGGGCTGGGACGAGAGGAGGGGCGGAGGGGGCTCTCGCCAGGTGGTCTTAATCTCCTCAGTGAAATAGGAGTCCTGGGGGCGGGCGGGGGGGAGGTGGGAGCCTGAGACAGCTGCGGGGAGGGGACAGCCTGACAGCCCTGAGGCCCCCCAGACTGGGAGCCCCTGCCTGCCAGGCCTGTTCCCTGAGTCAGTCTTGGGTCCCTGGGCCGGGACTTGGAGCCGGTTCTTCTACCCACCCCTCCCCCCTGGCTTCTGCCTTCATGGCCCAGAGGGTCTGGCCTGAGTCTATGAATGTGTGTAGAGCATGGCCTTGCCTTTCCTGCTGTCTCTGTAGCCTCCGGTGACGGTGACGGTGACAGTGACGGGGTGGAGCAGGGGCTGCCTCTACTAAAGCCCCCCAACTTAAATCCCCACTAACCCACTAAGCTGTCAATGGCCCAGAGGTAATGCCAGTCTGGGGGGGAGGGAGGAGGAAGTAGGGGCCTCTGGCCAGGCCTGGGCCCTCAGTTTCCCCTGGCCAGCCCTCCACAGAGACCAGAAGGACAACAGGCAGGGTCAGGGTGGGTTTTCTCTTTTACCCACCAAGAAGCCTCCCAGAGATGGGAAAGCGAGGCTGAGAGGAGGTGGGTGAAATTGGCTGCAGCCACTAGGCAGTGGGGACAGAAGTGATGTGGGCCACGTGGAGGCGCCGGCTGCCCCATCCCGCTAAGTGGATACTTGGCACCAGCTGTGCTGGGTGGACAGACAGACAGATGCGGGCTTTCACCAGTGTCCCAAGCCAACCCAGCCCCTCCTTCCAGGGTGTTTGCCAGGACCTAATGCACCCAGGCTGCCTTGTGCTGGGCGGGGTATGGGCGGCGCCAGGCTGTCTCAGGCCTCCCTGGGAATGGCCAGGCCCTGGGGCAGATGTGAGTGTCTGAGGTGCCCACTGGAGAAACTGAGGCCTCCCTCTGACAAAGGCAATGTCAAGTGGGATCTCCTAGGACTTCCCAGGCCTGGCTTTCCTTCTGATTCTGTTGCAGACGCCTCTCTGAATTGCCCTCCTGCTTGGGTCCTGGCTCTTGTCTGGGGCCCTGGCCATGTGTCCCCTCCTTCTGGCTTTGTGCCATGGTTCTGCTCTCAGTGATATTTAAACCTGTCTTAGGCCTGTACCCTTTTGCACCTGCTGGGTGCCCTGCACTCTGTAGGCTAGATTGGTGGGGCACTCACTCCAGGGCATTTGCCAGGGCAGTCACTGTTCCCTTCCAGGCCGGGAATTGGGGGGACTAAGAGGGGAATTGGGAGACCAGTCTGGCCCCTTCGTGGAGAGCAGCAGTGAGCACCAAAACAGGCCCAAGCCGTGTTGATAGGTGACCTTGGATGTCCACAAGTAGGTGACACATGAGTGGGGTTAAGCCAGCCTTTGTGAGCTGGACCAGGGCTGACACCTGGGGAGTCAGCCCACACTGGGGGAAGGTGGGACTGGTCCCTGAGGTTTCCTCTCCCCAGAGCCCCTTCAATGTAGCACCCAGAAACTTCCCTCACAGCATCTCAGGGGTCGCTTTTCCAGAGAGCTCCTCCCACCAGTCTCTAACAAGATGAATGTTCATCAGTGTAGAGGGAAGTTTTGCAGATTCTTTCCTAACATCCGCTAAGACCAGCCCACAGGTCTACTGTAGGGGAGAGTACCTTTTGGCGTGGAGAGATGGAACGTGGCAATACCCTATAGCTATCTGCAGGACTGTTCCTGGGTAGGGGAAGCAGCCCAAGTGTCAGGGGAGAAAGTTCTGGAAGGAGTTTTATTGCTCCCAGATGAAGAAGAGCTATGAGATTGTCTGGAATGTCTGGGAGGCAAGCAAAGGAGGTGACCACAGGGAAGGGAGGAGCACAGTGGGGGTGGCACAGGCCACAGGAGGACACTGAGCCACTGGGACTGAATCTGAAAGGCATTTTCCAGACTCTAGCTTTGGGCTTCTGGCCTTGCTTCCTGGGCCCTTAGGACACTCAGCATGAGTCTGTTCTCTGCGTTTCATCTGCTCCAGGAGCAAGGGCTGATGACCTGTGGCCTACATGATGAGGACTTTGGAACTCGCTTTCTTTGTCCACAGGCCCAGTGGGAGCCCGGGGCCCTCTTTCCTAGCCCAGCACTGAGACTGTGAGGATAACCATGTTATGGATCAAGGGATAAGAGCAGAGGTCTGAGGCTGAAAGACGTGTCCCAGGTCGGCCCATGGGGGCTTCAGGGATTCTGTGGTAAGAAGCAGTCATTGTTGGGTGCCTAGCATTGTGTCAGTAAGTTATACCTGTTATGCACACACTTCACGAAGCGGCAGTGGTCATGGTGTAGGTGCTGAGAACACTACCCTAGAGTTTGGCTATTGCCCTGTAGGGAAAACATGTCACCTCCTCCCTTCTACATGTGCTGTCTCTTTTAATGTGCCCCAAGTGTCCCTGGCTCTGATCTTGAGGCTGGACGTCTCCCAAAGAGGTGCCCAGGCCCTTCCTTCCAGACCTCCTGGCAGTACCCTCACCCCACCACACCAGTTAGTCTATGGTCTGTACCTAGTGTCAGAGCAGCTCATCACCATATGACAGCCAGCATCAAGCATCTTGGATTTCTGACAAAGGGACCCCCCACCTGGTGGCAGCTGACACCTGAGCCCACCCCACCCAGTGGCAAGGGGCAGGGGTGAATGACCTGGTTGGAGACAGCTGCTTTGGGAATAGTCAGAAAATCCCAGTGTCACTCACTCTGATTCCAGAGGGGAGACTGAGGCACAGAGCAAGGCAGGGCCTCTGTCATCTTTGAGGGGCCTTGCCCATCCAGGGGTCTTGCCACAATCCATTTTGGCCCTGCCCTTGGTGCCCTGTCCACCTCTGCTGTCCACCCGCCCGCCCAGGCAGAAAATGGCCATTTCCTCCGGCCCCTGCCCCAGGGAGCGACACGGAGCTGGCAAAACAAACAGGCCATTCCTCCTGTGGCCACCGGCTGGTGATGGATGGCCAGAGGGGCTGGTCTCGCTGATGGACGACCGCCCATCATGTGTGGGCTGGAGGCGGGGCACAGTGAAGCTTGGACACAAGCACAGACACACACTCATGTGCCGTGGTGCTGGCCTCACCCTACCTTGAGACATTCCCGGGACAGAGTCCCAGTGGATGGAGACTCGGGCCTCCTAGTTCTCCCAGCCTCAGTCTCTCCATCGATGTGGGGGGTATCATAGACTAGGTCCCTGTCATGGGTAGGGGGTGAGCCAACCTACCTGATGGTAGACTCCTTCATATCCCCTCTGAGGCCACACCTGTCTCCCAGAGGGCAAGCAAGCCATCCTCAGCCTGTACTCTAGACCTGGCCAGTCCAGGGGTCCTTTGAAGACTTTATCAGCACCTTTGTGTGCCTGCTTGGGCTCATGGGGTCTCCCCCACCTGGGTCCCCCAGCAGAGCCTGAACAGGCTGTGCAGGGAAGGGTGCCTAGTTGAGATTGGGTCCTTGAGCGCAGGGCAGGGGCAGGCAGGCACACCAGGAGTGTCTGAGGTATGAACAAAGGCTGGGTAGCGGGATTCCAGGTTTCAGAGGTCTGACAGGGTTTGGATCCACTTCCCTGATCCAGAAGGCCCTGAGGTCCTCTGCCCCAGTTATCCCTGCCTCAGCCTTCATTGGCAGCCCCTCTACCTGTTGGGGCAGGGATTATCACCTTGTACAGATGGGTGAACCAAGGCTTGGGAGAATTCTGCCTGGAGGGAACACAGGACTGGGCTGGGGTGGGCCCCAGTGGGCACTCTTGAGCCCTGCTGCACCCAGCTGATGGCAACTCCCACCAGGTAGGAGCGGATGTGCTGATGGTGCTCGTGGTGCCACAGAGGCCACAGCTGACAAGCCTGCAGCCCTGGCAAGCTCAGAGACCTTCTGGCCCTAACTGCCGGCCACCTGCAGGGCCCGAGGGATACCCAGCTACCCAGCCTAAGGCTTGTAGCAGCACAGGCCACCCAGCTGGTAACCAGCTGGAGAGGAAGGGGCAGCTGTGGCCAGGCCTCTGACCCCTGCCCCCCAACTGCCCAGCCCTACCGGGAGCATGTCTGGCCAAGAGGAAGCTTCTGAGACCCCCACTTCCTGAACCTCAGAGCAGGCTGGGCTGGGACCTCCCACTTCCCTCCAAAGCCCCCAGCCCTGCCCTCAGCTACTCCAATCCAGTCCTGCAGCTCCACAGCCCCTAGCTACATGTTTCCGGGGCAGAGGGGGGCAGAAGGGGTGACCAGGAGACGTGCCCTGATCTAGGGTCAGCAGGGCAGGAAGCCCCACTGAATGGGGTGTGACAACCTGGTGGGTAAGGGGCCTGGCTAGAAGGTGAAGGCTGGGCCAAGAGGGACCTCTCCAGGAGATGAGGCTGCTCATGCAGCAGGGTGATACGTCCTCCATAGAACCTTTGGATGCAGACTAGCCCACTGGTTCAATCCTGCGGGTGCCAGATGGGCCCACCTCTGCCAGGGCCAGGTTGATGTGCTGGTTCAGCCATCGGCTTCTAGAGCTGGGCTGGGGATGGCTGAGGTCATGGTTGCCCACTGATATAGACTGTGGGAGCAGCAGGTGATGTCAGAGCTGGAGTGTCTTAAGGAGGGTCTATGGGAAGAGATCTGGGGTCCCAAGTGGAGGCTCTCAGGCCCTCAGGTCTGGGGAGCTGGAACTGTGTTTGCCAGGCTGGTCAGGCCAAGATGTCCCAGCCCCTCCATGCTGCTAGGGGCAGGAAGTCTGGGTCTAGCCTGGGCTGGCAGAATCGGAGCAGGACCAAGGCCCAACACAGGGCAGGATGTGGCCGTGGACTCCAGCAGGGATGGGGTGGCCTCTAAGAGGCCATTTCCTCCCTGAGAACATCCTGCCCAGGCATCAGCAGGGAAGAGGACTCAAGTCTGGGCAGGCAGGAAGGGCCTGGGGCTCAGCATCCCCTTAGGCAGGGCCCTGGGAGGTCCCAGGAGGGAATGACCTCATAGATGTCTGAGCCTCAGGAACTAAATAAAGGCCAACTGGATTCTCCCCCACCCCCAGCCCCCGCCTTAACTCGACCTAGAGCTCCTGGGCCTCCACCTTGTGCTGGGTTCCTGGAGTTTCCAGAAGCCAACCTTATTCTGCTATGGCCAGGAGCTCAGAACCCTCTGCCTAACCTCAGTTTCCCATATAAGTCACAACTAGAACCCATTTCTCCCAGCCTGCATGCAGCTATGAACAGAGGGCCAGGAGCTGAGGGAAAAGCCTCACAGGCAGCAACCTGTGCCTCAGAGCTCAACCCAAGCTATCAGGCTGGGCCTGGGCAGATGGCCCAGCCCCAGCTGCCCCTGCTCTAGGCTCCGGGAGGGGGTCAGCAGCCCAACAACCCCCCCCCCACCCGACCATGTCCTAAATATAACCAGAGCAGGCGCCTGGCCGGGAATAGAGACCTCTGTCAGCCCCCAGCAGGTGCCAGTGGGAGGAAGGTCAGCGTGATTGGCAGGGGTGCTGGCCGGGCAGGCAGCCAGATGTGGGTCATGTGAATGTCCGGTGGCAAGGCCCAGAGGTGGGGCAGTGTGTCCTCACAGGACAGCTGGGTGCCCGGCCCGCCCTGTTCAGGTTAACCCTGGACCCTGCCCTCACCCTCACCCTATTTTTGAGGCTACTGCCAGGCCCCCAAAGGGTCAGGCCTGCCCAGCACTGTCAATGTGGCTGAGCCCTTAGCACAGTCCCATCCTGCCACTCTGCCCCTCACAGCCCCTGAGTGACTGAACATCCTGCAGCTGCAACCTGCAGCCCCATGTGGTGACTGAACATCCATCTGGCCACGTGAGGTCAGTGAGTAGATGCTCTGAATGCCGTCTGGCACTGTCCAACTTCCCTCTGTCCCTCACCCCTGCAGGGTTCTTCTGTCCCCTTCCCCTCCACCCTTAGCCTGTTCCTGCCCCAGATGCTCAGCCTTTTGCTATCCCCAGACCCTCTACCTCAGGCTGTTCTGAGCTGACTGTTAGCCTGGCTGATGGAGCTTAACTCCACGTCCTCCAGAATCCCCTTCAGGACCTTACCTCCTGTCCTGGCATCAAACTGCTCCTGACCCGAGAGTCACGTGAGGCCCCTTGAGCCCCACATCACTGGGGTCAGGGCCTCGAGGAAAGCAGCCCCTCTCAGTCCCCTCAGGCAGCATCCTGCGCTCCAGGCTGGGTCCTGTCCTGGCCTGACTCCTGAGCCCAGTGCTGCATCCCCCTCTGCTGGGCGAGTCCTGGACAACCCGTCAGCTGCCCTTGGCCATGGCTCTCACCAGCCAGTTTGCTCTACTATTCTCTTAAAGCAAAGCCTTCTCTCCCACTCCTTCCTATTGAGAGGAGACTGTCCAGCTAAGAATTTGCAAATATACTGAAAAATGCCAAGCAGCCTGAGAGATGGGTCCTTGCTAGTTTTCCACTATGGACACCCAGTTACTTGAATACAAATCAACAGTTTCTCCCTTGTGTGACCAAAGACACGGGCAAGGGAAGTGGAGCAGGAGAGGCAGATGCTGGAGTGGAGAGGCCTGTCCGAGGCACCGCAGGGCCCCAGTGATCTAGCCTGAGCCTCCGAAGTGACATGGAAAGGCAGGGCAGGTTGAGGCAAGAGTGGAGGCTGAATGGCTCAAGACATCCAGTTGCCCCTGGACCTCACTAGGGTATTTGTTGATTGACCAAATGAGTATAAATGAGTATTTATCCAGCATCTACAACGCGCCCAGCCCTGTGCTCGCCACATGACACATCACCATTGCAGAGATTGGAACTCTGGAACCTGGGGTTCTTTGGGGGGAGTCTTGGGTCCAGGGACCCTTGTCTGAAAAGGACCTGGGGAAACTGGACGTATGGTCCATCCTGTGCTTCCCCACCAGAGCTCCCCTGGGCTGTAGTCTCCTACTCACATGCCCCAGTGATGAGAATCTCACTCCCCACAAGCAGCCCACCACATGCAAGAGAGTGAACTTTGTAGTTCTTGCTTTGCTGGTTTTTGAACAGAAAGCCTCTCCCGGGGGGCGCCTGGGTGGCTCATTCAGTTGAGCGTCTGACTTCAGCTCAGGTCATGATCTTGTGGGCTTGTGGGTTCAAGTCCCGAGTGGTGTTCTGGGCTGACAGCTCAGAGCCTGGAGCCTGCTTCTGATTCTGTGTCTCCCTCTCTCTCTGCCCCTCCCCTGCACACACACGCACTCTCTCTCAAAAGTAAATAAACATTAAAACAATTTTTTTAATTAGAAAAAGAAAGCTTTTTCTAGGGAGAGGGGGAGAATGCAGGGCCAGCAGAGGAGGTACCTGGTGTGGTAAGAGTTGGGTGGTGATGTGGGAGGGGGCAGACAGGGGAGGCTGGGTGCTGGCTGCTGAGCATGGAGTATTATCTGCACCCCTGCCCACTACCCGTCCCAGCCTGACCCTTAGGCCCCTAAAAGGCAGATCCCACCTCCACAGCCTCACTTGTGCTGGACATGATAGAGGCCACAGTGTGGGCTTGTTTGTTCTTCATCTAGTTTTTCTGGTTTGGAGCCTGGATACCCAAGTAGGGCAAGGGGACTGAGGATGGGTGGGGGTGAGGGTAGGGAGAGAAGTAGGGGCCCTGGCAGAGGTGTGGCTGAGGAAAGGGATCAGGACTGAGTGTGAGGCCATCCTTGGGCCCACCTTGCTGTCACCTTCCTGTCCATACCTGCCTTTGCCTGCGGACGGGTGGATGAGCTCCACCCTGAGCCAGGGCTGTAGCCCACATGGGCTTCCAGAGGAGGTCTGGTCCTGAACCCATCTGCCTGCACCTACTGGCCTCAATGAGGCTTTTGCAGTCAGAGGGTCAGGAGCAGGTTGCCAGTGACCTCCTAGCTTTGGTTCTTGGCTCCCTCAGCCCTCCGTGGAGAGGCCTGAGTAACATACTCTGTGTGTGGGGACAGTGGGGACAGTGGGCAGTGGCTTAAGGCCCCAGAGTTTGGAGCTCTTGGGGGAGGCACCTCCCATCCACATAGCATCTATCTACCCTCAGTTTAAACCTAGGTTCCTCTGATTTCTGCATGTAGGGGCTCTGGGTGTCTCTGGACCTCTAGAGGGGACTGCTGGGGGTCTTTCTCCTTTCTCCTGGCCCCTGGCCCTCCATGCCCCAAGGCCCACCTCTTCTTCTAGCCCCAGCTGCCCACATGCCTGAGATGCCCTCTCCTCTTTCCAATTAAATTCTGCCCACCTGCCCTTCTCCCAGATCCATGTGGGGAAACTGAGGCCCAAGGAATGGGAAGAAGTGCTGAGATGCAGCAGTGTGGAATGGTGCAGCCAGAATTCTAGTGGGGGAGATGGTGGCAGTGGTGGTGGGTGCTTGCCAATACCCACAGAGCCAATGGCTTCTGGGCACAAGCTTTGGCCCCTAGTGGGTACAGCCCCCCAGTCCCCAAGTCTTGCAGAGCCATAGTGTGCCTTCAGACATCAGGGACCTGCACAGAGGGCCCTGAGAGGCTGCCTGGACAAGGGAACTATAGATGGCATATGCACCTCTCGGAAGTGGTGTACGCTTCCCGCAGCTGCCCTTCCTCTGGGCAGCCCATCCTCATCTTCCTCTGAACATCCACGTAGGATGCTCAGGGATCATCACCCCCCAGACACTTACCATCTCCATTTCAGAGGAGGCATGGTGACATAGTGTGTATGTCCTCACAGCATGAGTCCAGGCCTTGCAATGAGGGTGGCATGTCCAGGGTCAGGCCTAGGACTGCCAAAGAGGGGGACTGGTGGGCTCCCTGTGTGCTGTGAGGCACAGAATTCCTGTTGGGAGGGGCAGTTAGCAGCTGAGGATGGGGCTGGGAGGTGTGTGTGCCATTCAGAGCTCATTATTCAAACCCCAGTGGGTTTTGAGGGTACATAGGAGTTCACCAGGGCAGAAGGGCAAGCAAGAAGCACAGCATGGTGATGCCTACCAAGGCCCTGTGGGGAATTAGGGTTCAGGGTGAGCAAGCAGCACCCAGGGCCCCAAGGCGAGATGCTGGGCTTCACTCAGATCTGTCCTCACCTACATTGGGCTTCCCAGAGCTCCTTCCCTCCTATGGACAGAGATTAAAGGGTTTGAGGGGCCAGGGCAGACTTGGGGGAGGGAGTCTCTACAGCAGGGCTGACTGTAGGCTTTCTCTCTGGACCTGGAAGGGCTGTCCTCTCTCTGGGCCTCAGTTTCCCCATCTGTAAATATTTAATATGGCCCTTAAAGAGGCACATGGCTCTGATAGACTTGCTGGCTCAGAGTAGGGGTTATAGCCAAGCCCCAGCAACTGAGACCAGGCCAGGGACTCAGCTACAGGTGTTATGAGGGCCAGAGGCCTGGTCGCTGGGGTTGTGAAGATGGCCTACCCTGGAAGAATCATTAGAACACCTTCCCCCCGTGTTCCCCACATTCCCAGCTAGGCCTGGGCTGGCCCCGCCCCCAAGCATTTCTTAGAGATTAGGCCCTAATCCCTTTCTGCTCTGGGGGGGACCCCAGCCTTGGTTTGCTGTCCACTCAACCACCCAGCCCCTCTACCCATGGTGCTCCAGCCCTCAAGGCCCTGGAAAGCTTCCAGAAGGAAGATGGCTCCTTTGCCCTGGCCAACTCGACTCGGCCTGAGGCATGCTTCTGGGCCCCTCTGTTGTTCAGGTGAGGAGGAATCTCTTCTGATGTTGAGGTGAAGAAACTGTCCTGTTGCTTTTTTAAGCCAGTTCTATGGCACAAATCCCCACTCTCACACCTGCGTCCCAGATAGGCATTGCCAACCCATCCCGGAGCTCCTGCTGCACAAAGCATCAGCTCTCACAGCCCTGGACTCCAGGTGGTTCTTCCAGTGGGTCAAAAAGGCACAGTCAACTTGCCTGCCCTGATGGTGGTGGGGAAGGGCAGTCTGGTAGCACCCCAGGCTCCTGGATCAGGGACAGCCAGCCCTAGAGGGGTTCAGGGCTTTTTATTCCTTTACATGATGCTGGAGGCCCAAGAGAGAGGGACCAGCAGAGTGGGGAGCTTGGCACTGAAGTTGTCCCTGGCTCTGACCCCTCATGGATGTTCCTACCTCATTACCCCGCCCATCACCAGAAGCTTTGGTCCAGGGAGGGGCAGTGTTGGTTCATGGGTAGGTGTAGGAGGGCTGGCCCTGCCCCCACAAGGCCTGGGAGGGCGCCTTGACACAGCTCGGGCTCCAGAAACATTTGCTTTAAGTCTTAAAATATCAGGTTCCTGCATCACAGGGCTCCCCTGGGGGCCACCAGGCAGGCGGGAGGGATTTCAGGAGTAAGAAGATCCCCCCACTGGCCCCCACCTCATCGGCTGATCTGCCCGCCCCCTTGGCCTCAGCAGAAGCCAGCTGAGTGTTTGGTGGCAACCAGCCGGGCCCCTACTCTCCTGCACTGGGGGAACCCCCAGTTGGCCATGGCAAACCCCACCTCTTCAGAACCCTAACCTCGACAGAACCCTGGGGTAGGATGGAGGTGCAAGACTCAGCAGCCCGTCTCCCCCTAGAGCTCAAACTTGCTCCAATGGACTCATGGATGCTTTTTAGCCAAGGACAGTTCAGATGGGGAAACTGAGCCCCTGGGGAAGCAAGGCTTCCTTAAAACCACAAACAAGCCTCTTGTTCATGGCAATCGAGCTATGTACCCTACCCCAGTGTCCAGGCCTGTGGCAGATGCAGAGCCACCAGTGAGAAGTCTTTTTTTTTTTTTTTTTAAGTAATCTCTACACCCAACGTGGGGCTCAAACTCACAATGGAGAGTCATATGTTCTACCAGATGAGTGCGTCAGATGCTCTGGGGAAGTCTTGAAATGGTGACATTACTTTGGTGGTGGGCCTAGCATTCAAGGTGGCTTCCCAGGGGCAGAAACATCTGCATGAGGTTTTGAAGAGTGAGTAGGAGTTTTAGGATGGTCCTGGTAGGCAGGCTCTCTGCACAGCTTTAGCAGAAGGACCAGCCTGGGGGGTACAGCAGGTGCCAGGCTCATGGTGCAGATAGAACAGATGGCTCTGAAGAGGAAGGCTCTGAAGGGCCTCGAACACAGGACTAGGCAGGTGGTTAGCCCTGCTGCCAGGTGAGGATGGGATGAGGACTCAGGTAATTCTGGTGCTCAGAGGCTTTGGGACCTATTGCTTGGGGTGACAGAAGAGCTCTCTTGGACAGCCAGTTCTGCCACTCAGCGTGAAGATGGCTCTCTCCTACCTCAGCTACCCCTGGGACCACTGCCCGGAGGAAGGCACAGCCCCCACAGCCAGCCCACTCCCTCCCAGGCAGACCACCGGCCTTGGCCCGGGGGACCAGCCTCAGTGCAGAGCGGGAATTGGAGCTGGCAGCAACAGCTGGCCCCACTCGAGCGTCCCCGGGGGCCACCGCCTTGTTCCCAGGCCCCCATCCCAGCCTGTTCCCAGGCTGCACCCCACCCCCCAAAACACACTGCTGGGGACGTGGTTGGGCGAGGCTGTGAAGGGACCACCGGCTGGGAAATCTACCCCCTCGCTATCAGGATCCAGGACCTTAGCATCAGGCTGGGAGGAGGCATAACACGGCCCCCAACCCATGGGCACGTGTTCATGGGCTCAGTTTCCCTGCAGGAATACACACACTTCAGATGATTGGAAGGCTCCAGGGGGACCCCACTGGCCAGAGGGCACCATGGAGGAGAGCAGCGAGACTCCCAGCAGCTTTTGAAGCAAATGCACACAGATCTGTATAGGTGCAGAAATATGTCGTTTGGGTGGCTGCTGTCCTTTTTGGTAGCACGTGTAGGATGAGTGTCTACTTGCTTCCCTGGGAGGTCCAGGGAGTCTCGGAGAGTTCTAGGTGGTCCCCACAGACCTTGTGTTTCTGTCCTCCACCTCTGCCCACCCCATGCACACCCTGGGGGGCCAATTTCTATCCATGGCTGAGCCATTGAACGCTTGTTTCCAGACACAGCCACACATCAGGGTGCTCTCCTCTCAGAAAGCTCATTACTGTGTTGGCTGCTGCTGAGTGTCTGACAGCCTGGAAGATCTAGCTGTTCTCAGGGCCTCACATACCTTGGCTGGGGCAAGTCTTCCATTTTGCAGGTGGGGGAAACTGAGGCCCAGAAAGGCTGTGAGGTTGAGTCCGTGGCAGAGCCCTAAGGGTGGAGGTGTCCTGTGGATTGTCTACCGTGGCTGCCAAGTGACACGGAGCGGGGGGAAGGGATTGGAGGCAGGGTCTTGGGAGGGGGCGTCAAGGACCAGGGACAGACCCCTGAGATCCACATTGTCCACACTGACCTGCTTCATGGCTGGGGCCAGAGGAGACAGGGACCAGATCAGCTCCACCACAACCCTGAGGAGCCAAGTGTTGTGTCTCCGAAGGGCGGAGAGTTACAGCCAGGAGGATTAGTAGGTCGTTGGCACCCCTGAAACCCAAGCTGGCTGCTGGCTCTGGGAATGGGCGTTTGACCCCTCTGTGGCCTCCCGGATCCCGGAGAAAATCCTCGAGGCCGAGTTAATACCAAGACCAATTTTTATTTCAACAAAGTTAATTCTCAACAATGTGACACTGAGGGAGAGGGATTTTCCTGCCACAGGGGAAGGGAGGCTGGGGTCCCGACATGGCGCCGCCCCTCCCCCTCCCCCAGCTGTCCCGCTATAGGAGCAGAAACTGGGCTGCCCGGAGGATGAAGGTCTGACACCGGGCAGTTCAGGCTGTTCCTTTCGGAGTGATCCTGCTGCCTCCAGCTCTTCTTCCTCAGGCCCGCAGGCTCCCTGGGCCTGGAATGCCCTCCCCTGTCCCTCTTTGGTCTCCCAGGTCCCTGAGGTGAATCAGGGGGTCTCCAAATCCCCCACCTCCCTTATCTCCTCCATGAGGATGGTGTGCAACCCATGTCTGACCTGGGCAGGCAGGGGTCAGGAAGGTTCTCTGAGCAATGCATGAGCCTGTGTCCCTCGGGCCATACAAACTTTGTGGACCCTAACCATGCCCCCATGTGGGACCGGCCACACATCCTCCTACTTCCAAGGGTGCAGCTGGCCTGGACTTGGATCCAGCCCAGGGTGCTTGCTGGGAAGGCAGCAGGGGAGGAGCAGGGGTCCTGGTGACAGAGGGGACCTCCCCCCAGCCCCTCTGCCCACCTCTGGAATCCCCAAAGAGAATGGGAGGAGCTGGAACCCAAAGGGCTTGGTCTCGACCTCACTGCCCCCCAGCTGAGCCTGGGGCCAGACCCGGAAGCTGCTCTCCAACCAGATAATAGATGGTCTGGGGGCCTCAGCGGCTACAGGAAGGTTGGGAGCCCTGTCAGAAATTGCTCCTGACGATGACCACATGCGCTGCCCGAAGGGACAGGCTCAGCCAGGCCCCACCCCACTACCCTGCCTTCCCTCTGTAGCGGCTACTCCATCACCCTCAGCCCGGTTCCTGCAGCCTTCTGGGCGAGGCATCCACTACTCCCCATTCTGTGGAGGGGAAGAGGGCCTGTTTGGGCCACGGCGGCTACACGGACCCCAGCCAGCCTTCAGCACTTGCAGGCCCCAGGTGCTGCAGCATAGCCCCAAGTGGGCACAGCCAAGGGAGGCCCATGACAGCGGGGGGACACACACTGTAAGGCAGAGGGACAAGTGTGTGCAGAAGTTAGAGGCACATTGGGACTGCCCAGAGCTGTCCACATGGGCCCCTTGGTTTTACTCTGAGGGTACTGCCCGAGGGCAGGGCTAGGGGCCCAAGGGCACCCTACGACAGGCCAAAGTCAAACCAGATGGGCTGGGGGCCCTGTGGGGCAGGCGGGCCATTCGTCACCGTTATCTGCCCCGCCGCCGAAATCACAAACACATTTTTAAGTGAAGGACTGGCTGCCACTGGCCTGCGGGCCCTGATGCCGCCCAGCTGTGGCCACACTGGGTGGGGGTTGGGGGTGGGGGAGGGTGTGGAGAGGGGGTATGAGGGATCAGCAAGCTGTTGGCCTGAGGGAGGAGTGGCTGCAGCCTCCAACATCCCCCCAATGTGCTCTGGAGGCTGAGCCAGTACCAAACCTCTTCTGGTCTGATGTCTACAGCCTCCCCTGCTTGGACCCCTCTGGAGCTGGGGTGATGGGCCCTGGGAGCACCCTCATCTCTGCTCTGGGCACTCCTGCTCCCTGCTTTTCTCTCACAGCTTTGGCATCACAGATTCACCCTCTGACTCACACGTTGACCCGGGATGTGCACTGGGGCTATTTGTGAGGACAGGGGCTCCAGGTCAGGGATGTGCTTTTTTGCATGGGGCTGGTGGCTCAGAAGCCGTTCCATGGGAGAGGCTGGGTTCAAGACCCAGAGAGACAAAGAAACAGAGGCAAGAGATAAAAAAGACAGAGATGGGACGGGGAGCGTGGTTGGTGCCTGTCACAAGACCCACCCTATGTGTCATCACAAAGCCAGCAAGCTCGGTGGCATGGCCCAGTCCCACTTGTCCTGTGGCCCGGCTTTGCTACACTGCAGGACATGTCCTCTAGGGTGTGCAGGTGAGGGTGGGGATGGGCTCTGTCTGGCCATTACTCTGGGAGCTGAATGCAGGTCTTGCCCAGCACCCTGGACCCCCGGGCAGGCCCATGGGGGTGGAGGGCGCCGGGAGAAATGGCCTGTGACGGGGGTGGGCGTCCTGGGCGGGAAAGCAAACAGTGTCAGCGGCTAATGAGCGGGAACCGGGCCTGGGGCCGAGGGCCCGGGGAGGGGCACAGCCATCGCTCATCCTGACAGGCGGGCAGCGAAGGGGGGCTGAGGACTAGAGGTAGGGGGGAGCAAGAGAGCCGACAGAGGGTACCCTGGAGACCCGACCCCACACACAGACGGACAGACAGACAGAGTGAGGCAGGCAGGCCTCTCCCCCCTGGCTGGCTCCCATCCCCAGCTGCGGCCCCGATTGCACCCCACATCATCTCCCCTGTCTGACCCAGCTGGTCGTCCTCCTCCCCCATAACTAGAGACTGGGAGACTGTCCCAGGAGGGGGCGCTGAACCTGGGACCCCCACATTGCACACTGGGGTATAGGAACTGGGGTCTTAAGGCCGTGCCCTCCCTGGGGTTCAATTTTCCAATCTTTACAAGGCAGAGAAGGCCAGACGTGCTCTGAGAGGCCCTCCTCGCCCTGACTTTCCATGGTCACTCTTCCTCCCTTCCTGTGTGCAGCCCCAGCTGTCTTCGAGGTCCCCACCCTTTCACGAAGTCTTCCCTTGATACCTGCAATATCTTGACAAGCCCCAAAGGGGTGGGCCGACTCCACCCTGAGAGAAGTGGCCCCTCCAGTCTTGCATATTAAAGTTGTTGTCCCATTTCATAGGTGGGAAGACTGAGGTGCAGAGTTGGATGTCAGGCCCAGCTATTGGTCTCCCTGCCTCTAGCAGGTTAGAAGCCCCTGCACCCCAGCCCATGCCCAGGCAGAGCTGACCCAGCCTCTTGGCCTCTTGTCTGCCTTGAGCTCCCTAAAATTGCAGAATTCCTAAGCAGGCAAGACCTTGAGAGTGTTCCCCAGTTCCCCCTGGCTCAGTCCTGGCCCTGGTGCCTCATGACAGCTCGGCTGGCCCACTGGCCTGTAGGTGCCTGCCTCTGGGGGTATCCAGGCCCCTGTCCTGCCTCAGCTAGGAGGGAGGGGCAGCCATAAATTCACACCGCCAGCCGCCTGAGGGATAAATGTGTCATCGACTACACGATTTATGAGCACACCCCTGGCCCGCAAGGCAGAGAAAACAAGCCTCTGTGTACACATGGCGCGGCGGGCAGGGACGGGCGGCTGCCGGGGGGCATGTGGGGGCATGGCAGGCCAGCAGGACACGTGCATGCGAGAGGTGCGGGGACATGGACATGCGGGTATGGGGACATAGACATGCAAATGGATATGTGGGGATGTAGACACACTCACAAAGGACTGTACATTTCTGATATACCCACAAACACGTGTGCGCGCACACAGTGGTATGATTACACATACACGCGTGTATCCGAAGGTGGCACAGCAAGCCCAGGGACACTCCGTGGGTGTGTCACCCAGAGGCATGCATGGTCCCACCCTGGAGGTGTGCTCTCTCCCACATCTTGATTCCCACAGAGGAATCAGACCCAGGGAGGGAAAGATAAGGAAGGCTCTCTGGACCTTTGTGTGTGCATGTATGTCTCTGCATGTGCATGTGTATGTATGTGCCCTTATACATGTATGTGGAGGGTGTCTCCCATCCTCATACAGCCCAAGGAGGGCGCCATGGTGGACAGACCTTTGCATGAGGAGGCAATGGCAGAGCAGGGGACCAGTTGGCCTACAGAGGCTACAGGTGTGTTAGGAGAGCAGGATGTGTGGGAACAAGGGCTGGGTGGTGACGCCTCAGTCCTGTTTGGGTCCTGCCTACTTTGAGGCTTGATTGTCTCAGAGGCCCAGGGGCCCCAGGAAGCCATGGTCCTGCCAGGCCAGCCACTGAACACACCCCAGGCATCGGTGCTAAGGAGTGAGGCCCTAACAGCCTTGACTCCTCACCATCCCACTGCCTGGCCTGCTAACCACGTGTGCATTGCCTACTTTGTCCACCAGGACCCTGTGGGGCAGTTCCAGGCTCGAGGCTCTGCTGGACCAACCAAAGTTACCTGCTGGGACCCATCCAGGTGCGGCAGCGCAGGCCTGAGAGTGTGGGGGGTTGGGGGGGGGGACTGCAGACACACAGCAGGGAGCTTCAGGGAGCTTCAGGGAGCACTTACTTGGAGGACTCCAGGAAGACCCAGTGGACTGAGCATCAACGAAGTCTGACAAGGACTTAGGATTTTTATGGAATTGAGGCTGTGGGTCAGCCTTAGCTGTCAACACCCTTCCACGGGTGATCTGGGGAACCTACTTGTGATCCAGACACTCATCCTGCTGGCCTTGCCACAAGAGAGTCAGGAATATGGCCTCCTGGGAGGATTCCTGTGGCAGTGGGTCCCCAACCCAGGGCAAAGGGGCTGACTGATATCCTGGAGACCACCATGGCAAAACCATGATACTCTAAATAGGGAAAGACAACATCACTGGCTTCCATACTGGGGACCCCCAGATGCAGAGCAGACACCTGGAGAGCTGATCTGGGACCTCTGAGACCAGAGACCTCCACCCCAGGGACGCGCCAAACAGGGACCTCAGACCAGAGATCCCTAGAGGAGAGATCCCCATACGAGAGACCCCTACAGCAGAAATTCCCATACCAGGATCCAAAGAGAAGACACCAAAGAGAGCAGGGATTCTAGAGGAAGAATCTGCAGCAGAGAGACTCATAAAATAAGGACCCTCACTAGAGCAAGGGGTACCCAGGTGAGGCATTTTGTGCCAGGAGACACCCAGGGCTCCCTCAAACAAGTCTGTCCTCATTTTTCCTATAAAGAAAGCCAATGGTCTCCCCCACTCTCCCCATGCATGAATGTCTCAGGCTGGCGTTGCGTCTGGGCTCTGGCTGTGGTCTGGTCTGCGTCACCGGTGCCCTCCTGGGTGTGGCCCCCCCAAGATACACTCTTGCAGGAGATGAGGCAACTTGAACATGGTGAGCACCTTCAGTGGGCACACAGGGGCGTGGGCATGTTGGGGCAGGCAGCTGTCAGGGGCACCCACCCCTCCCCAGCCCTGCCCAGACAGAAGCCCTTTCCTCGGTATCTGCAAAGACTGGCTGGAATCCCTCAAGAGCATCTTTAAATAAACAAAGCACAGAGAAAAGTGAGCTCCTAAATACAAGTCACATCAACATAGATTTCCACGCAGATGCACGGCAGAGCTTGGCCTTTAGGCCTCCCATGGGTACCCCCTCAAAGCCCTACCCAAGCCTGGGAGCTTTGGACCCAGGGGCACAATCACCTGGGTGATGTCCACACTGCCCTGAACACTCACCCCCACCTCCCTAGACCCCCAGCCCCAGGCTCCTCCCTCTTGGAGATGGACACGCCAGGCCCGTCCACACACCTGGGCAAAAGCAGCAGCTGCTACGGGAACCTTCTACTTCCGCTGAGGTGTATATCCCCACACCCCAGGGGCTCCATCAGGCAAAGGCTGAAGGATCCCTTTCTAGCCCCTCCCACTTCTTTTCTTTCCTTCAAACTTTATTTATTTACTTTGAAAGATACAGAGATAGTGCAGGTGGGGGAGGGGCAGAGGGAGAGGGAGAGAGAGAATCCAAGCAAGCTCCATGCCACCAGCGCAGAGACCGACAAGGGGCTCAAACTCACAAAGTTGTGAGATCATGACCTGAGCCGAAACCAAGAGTCAGACGCTTAACCAACTGAGCTGTCCAGGTGCCCTGGGCCCCTCCCACTTCTGAAGGGTATTTTACTCCACTGGGGACACAGGGACCTTGTGGGGATGATCCCAGCATCCTGTGGGACTGACACAGAGAGAGAGAGAGCAGCACTGGGGTGGGTGGGGAGAGCCAGTCCGACTGCGCTTGTTGCTGAAGGTGCCCTCCCCTCCCACACCTCTTGCCACATGAGTGTCTGTCTGGCCCAGAGCCTCTCAATTTGTCTGGCACATTTAAAACAGGGTGAAGTGAGCGCCCCTTCCCCCTCAAGGACACCTGTTGTAGGAGGGGGGGTGAGGAGGGTGGGGACCTCTGATAGGTGAAAGTTAAGGTTCAAGGGACTGAAGCCTCCCTTCCCCCTCCATGCAGATAGTGGCCTCCAAATGGGACTGCACACTGCTGGGAACAATGCTTCACAACCAACTAATAACTGGACGGCCGCTCCCCTTGCACATCTGGGGGGCCCTTCTGCCCTCTCCCTCCTACAGGCTGAGCCCAGGGCACCCCTGGCCCCTGCACTCTCAGTACCCTCCCCAGAAGGCATCTCCTGGCAGCACAGTGCCGCTCCCTCAGCCTGAACATCCCCAGGAGGCCCTCCCCACCACTTGCCCTCGATATACCCGATATACCCGATATACCCGTCAGTGCTTTTGATGTCCCAGGGCTGGGGCACTCAGGTTTGTTCTCAGGGTCAAGGCGATCATCCCTTGATGAAGAGGATGGACGTTTCTCTCAGGCACAGAATTCCAAGAGCTCTGAAGGATGCCCGCCGTCCCTCTGTTCTTTGAGAGAGTTCATGGTGGACATTTGTTTCCCTGTGTGTACAAGTGGCCTTATTTCTGCCTCGAGAGCCCTGAGGGGTTGTCCGCAGGACAGACCTGCTGGGCAGGGATCGATGAGGCCAGTGGCTGAACCTGAGGTCTGGGCAGTGGGGGTGCTGAGCACGCTCCATAGGTCTTGGGAGCACTCCCATGGGCTCTCTCAAGCTTTACCCACTGAGTACTGACCCCCAGGGGGTGTCCACAGTGGTGGAGGGGTCCCCACCTGGTCCATCTCCCAGCATCCTTTGTCCAGCTGGCCCTCAGCACTGTGTGGGGTGATGGTGACAGGAAAGCAGGACAGAAGGATGGATAGACAGTATTCCCTCTGGGGAAGAGCAGATCCTCGAGAGGGTTTCTCTGGGGACTGCTGACCCCCAGCTCCTGCAGGGCCAGCCCATGGGTTCTCCTGATAGGACAGCACATCATCCTCTGCAGACATTTCCTGCCTGTGGACAGAGAAGGTGAGGACGGGGAGAGTGTTGCATCCAGTGTAGACAGCACTGGGTGTAGACAGCTCTGGGCATGTGACTGTGCTGGGGAAAAACAGAGGTGGGCCTGGGGGATCCCCCAGGGGCTGTTTGAGGAGGGAGGCACACAACAGCCAAGGCCAGACCCAGTCACCAGGACCAGTGACCCCAAAGACCCCCCTCAGCCTAGAGGGGAGTGCTTCCAGAGAGCCCCCTGCTGATTTATGGTTCTCCAGGGTGGACAGAGTTATGGCTGCTAAGGCCTTGCTCCCTCCCTCTTCCTCCTCCCTGTTGGGGGTTGGTTGGGGTGTGGTGGCTCTCAGCTGGTTTCCAGATGGGCCTGTGGAAGGGGCACCTTGGGGTGGGAGGCCAGGTACCCTGAGCAAAAGGACCAGGTCAGTGTCAGCTGCCTTTGTCTCTGTCTCAGGCTCTGTCTCTGTCACATGCTGTCCCCCTTCCCCGAGGCAGCCTGGGTGGGTGGGAGTGGGAGCCGGTGATTTATCGCCTGCTGCCTGTCTTCCATCGGAAACGCCGGGGGTGGGCGCAGACGGTGCGGTGAGCTATGGGCCCCCAGGGCCCCGCCACCCACCCCAATGTTGTTGCTCTGTCTGGCGGCAGCGGGTGCACCCCCCCCACCAACGTGGCCAGGGCTTCGGGCCCCCAGACCTTCCCAGGGCCTCGTCCGCGCTGGCCCCACTCAAGTCTCTGCCCAGCGACCCCCTCCCCCCAGCAAGGCTCCCCTTCATCTCCGCAGACAGGAGGGGGCCCACAGAGGACCCGCACACACTCCTCTACCCGAGGTTGATCTGGAAGTGGCAAAGCATCTGTTCCACTCCCTCGGGGGCTCCTATTCCACCGTCCCCAGCAGCTTCCTCCGCGGAAGCGGCTGAGGCCCGGCTCCTTCCAGACACCCTTCACGCCGCCACCGCCACCGGCCACGCAGCCGCTCCTTCCAGCCCCGCCGAGGTGCACCCAGCAGGGGCCCAATAAGTGTTTACGGAGGAAACTGGCGGCAGGAGTGCGGCTGGTGCACCTGGGCTGACAACCCCTCCGCCTGGCGGCGGAAGAAGTCTCTTATCTTCCCTGCTAATGGGCTGTCAGCGACCCGGGGGGAGGGGAAGGGAGTGGAGGGTACAGCAGAGGAGGGGTGCAGAGGGGGCGTGCTCACCCCTCCCTGTTAGCGGCCACTGGTGCACCCTTCCTTGTTCCCATGGGGGCTGCGACATGTCCCGCTGTCTTGACGATCCACCCACACCAGCCTGGGCAGATTCGTCCTCTCGGTCTCTGTTTCTCCGCGGACCTTGGCAGTCTGCACGCCCAGCGTTCACCTCAGCCGCCCTCGCCCCACGTGGGGGTTTTCCGCAGGCCACGAGCGCCCTCTGGTGGCTTCTCTGGGTCGCGGCGCGTGAGGGGAGAACTGGATCCCGATTTGGGGACCGGAGGTCCTCAGCTGGGGCAGCAACCCATTTCACAGACAAGGACATGAAGACTACCAGAGGGAGGTCATGGCCGTATCTGTTCCAGGAATGCCGTCTGCCCCTGTCGGGGCTTGTTCAGAGAGGCTGAGGATGGGCAGCGATGTGGTTAGAGGACCCCTGGGCTGTAGGGCAAGGGATTCTGAATCAGCCAGCTTGGGGACTGGAGGTGTGGGGGGATGGGTAACGCCTTGAGTAGTCATCGTTTTGTTCCCATCTGGAGGGAGAAGGAGTCTGAAACCACAGAGAGGACCAGGCTGTCAGTGGGGAAGGCCCCTGGGGCAGGTGTGTTGTCCATTAGGTGGAGGACAACTTTGGGGGGGAGGGGCATGGTAGGCCCTTGAGGTGGGGGGTGGAGGTGTACTCTCCCCCTCTCTGCACAGGGCCATTCAGGGGCGCTGAGCTGGGACCATCCACTTCCCCCACACTCCTTGGAGACTGAGGCCCCAGGGTCAATGCATGGAGGGTCAGCTCAGGGTCAGAAGTTGGGACTGGGGACTCCCAGGCAGCCTGAAAAAGATTCACATGAGGCCAGGCCAGCACCTTCTGTGGTCAGTACCTTGGCAGAAGCCAATCTAAATCATGGAGAACTAGGGGCGCCTGGGTGGCTCAGTCGGTTGAGTGTCCAGCTTCAGCTCAGGTCATGATCTCGTGGTTTGTGGGTTCGAGACCCGTGTGGGGCTCTGTGCTGGCGGCTAGCTCAGAGCCTGGAGCCTTTTTCAGATTCTGTGTCTCCCTCTCTCTGTGACCCTCCCCTGCTCGCACTGTCTCTCTCTGTCTCTCAAAAAAAAAAAAAAAAAAGCACTAAATCATGGAGAACTGGCAAAAGAGAGAGAGTCTTGGAGGAAGCACGGAATTCAGCTACCCTATTTACCAGGGAGTAAGGAAGTTACTCCTTAGTCTGACCAGACTTTGACGCCAGCCTCTTTCCTACATCAGAGGAGCTCTGGCTGCTTTGCAGCTCAAGGCTCTCAGGGCCCCTGTGCCCACCCTCACAGAGGGTCACTGTCCCAGAAGCCCTCAATCTTGTCGGCATTGGACCTGGGCTCCTGCTGACCCCTCCCCATAGTGTCTGCTGGAGCCTGGGCTCACAGCCTGGGGGCCCCCTTTTCTTAGTTTAGGGTCACCTGAGACCCCCAGGCCATTTTCTCTTGAGCCCTACATTTGTTCTCTGAAGGCCCCAGTGAGGAGGAAGAGAGAGGAGTCCTAGGGGCTTTGCTTCCAGTGCAGCATGGAGAAAGCTCGGGCCCAGCAGGAAGACCCCTCTCTGGCATCTGGTTTCCTCCTACACAAAGTGAGGGGAACATGCCCTCCCTGTACCATGTTGGGACTGAGTTAGGAGGCTGCCTCTGTGTACCTTGCTGTGACAAAGACTAGTACCTCTGACCCCCACCAGGGGCTCTGGGTGTGCTGGGCTATCCCTGGGGGTGGGGAAGGGTGGCAGTTCATTTGTACAAAAGGGGCCACCATCCCTGATATGGTGATAAGGCCGGATGGACGGATGGACGGTCGACCACAGCCCACAATGGGCCGGATGCCCTGCACCTGCCCACAAAGGAGGGGGTGGCTCCTGCCTCACGTCTGACCGGCAGCCCTGAGATAGCATCAGCCCAACCGGAGAGCCATCCATCTTGTCCCACAAAGACTGGGACAAAGGCCATGTCAGCGGCAGCCTCCCCGACCCGGTCAGTGGGGGCCAGAGCCTTCCTGTGCCAGGTGCCCCAGGCCCGGGCTTGAGGCTTCTTGTCAGGGCCCTGTTTGGGGTCCATGGAGAGCAGCCTTCATTGTTTACAGGGCCAGCCAGGTGGAGGCCACACCTAGGGCAGGAACGGGACTCCAATATTGAGGAAAGCATCAGCTCTTCATTTGGGCACCCTGGGTCCCTTGTTAGCAGCTTGTGCCACAGAGGGGCATCCTGGAGGAGTCCTCAGCCCTGGCTGCTCAGCCTGAGTTCAGGGGTGGGATGGGGGAGACCAGGGACTAAGGCTGGTCTGAGTGGTCAGAGGCACCTTCCCACGGGAAGTGCCGGTCAAGTGCAGAACATGATTCCAGACACTGTGCAGCCCCCTGGCACCCACTCACCCTTGCAGGAACCTGCCTCACCTGTCTTCCAGAGGTTGTGCTTCTAATTCAGATGCCCAGGGAATTCCAGGTAGGTCATCAGATTATCCTTACCATCCCGGATCCATCCATGACTGCCCTGAAAGGTGCCCATCCATGCTCCAAACAGCTCTCAGAGCCTCCTCTTGGTCCCTCACTGACTCCCAGAGACTGCTACTCCAAACATCCTCTCTCTCTTTCTCTCAATCACACTGCCCTGTGGTGCCCTCAGTGTCTCCACTGCCTTCACTGTCTTGTGTCCTTACTGTCTCCACACTGTTTTCAATTGTCCCTTCAAGTGTCTTCATTACCCTGTAATGTGGTCACTTGTCTGAGTTCTTCTGTGCCTTTCACTTGAACTTCTGTATGAGTGGTCTGGGACAGATCACTGCTGGCCCTGTGTTTGCCTGAAGGTTATTTTGGGTGTAGGAAGACGTGATGCACCCCCTTGAATCACCTCCTACGGCTTTTCCTGCGGGTTGGGGAGGGGAATTTCCAGGCGGTGGGGCACAGAGACCAGTGAGATCGGAAGAAGGGTTTATTCTGCACTGGAGTTTGGTGTGGGGAGCCTCGCAGGGGCTGGGCTGCAACTCGTCCCCTTGACCTGCCTCAGGGTCCTGGGCTTTGGTTCGTCTCGCTGCAGGGGGCGCGCGTGGCCCGGCGCCCGCAGAGGGTGGAGGGGTCCAGAAGATTGTGCCCAGGCGGAGGACAAGCCCCGGTCCGGGTTAGCTCGAGGGCTCCCTGGGGCAGGGCCTTGTCGGGCTGGCACGCCCGCGTCGCTCAGTGCCTCTCAGGACTGCTCGCTGGCTCCGGCCGTCTCCCCTACCAGCGGCGCGGTCAGCGACAACGCGTGAGCGGCGCGGGCCCGGGTGCGGGTGCGGCCGCGCAACCTGCGCAGGCGGCACAGCAACAGCAGCAGCAGCAGCGCGTGCAGCAGCCCGAGGCCCAACAGCAGGAGCTG
>NC_043713.1:62071464-62080835 GCF_006229205.1 Suricata suricatta | reverse complement strand
CAGTGTCAGCCCGCGGCGCCCGCAATCCACGTGCGTCTTCGCGCAGCCACACGGCGCCGGGCAGCCCGCGGCCAGGCGGCTGGGCGGCGCTAGCAGCAGGAGCAGCAGGCCCAGCGCCCAGCGCGGCCCTGCAAGGGAAGCGCTACCGTGAGCCTGATGGCCTGTGTGGCACCTAGTAGGGTCCCTGTGCACCCGGGGCCTGAAAGCCTCTCCACCTCGACCATTCGCGCGCTGGCTGGAACTCCTCCTCGGAAGTCCGACCCAAGTCTCCCGACTGCAGCCCAAACGACTGCAGTCCCTCCCAACCCGACTCTGCTCAAGGAGGGCAGCCAGGGCCTGGCTGACCCCAAACTCACCAGAGCCCATGGCGAGCGGATGGTGACCCCGCTTGCTCTGAAGCGCTAAGCCTTGGCGGGAGAGCCGAGCGATAAGGCCGCCCCACCCCTGCCAGGCCCCAGCGCACCGGCCAAACAGACCACAGCGCAGCCACCCGCCAGAAATAACCCGGAGGCCGAGCGGACAGGAGCTGCGGCCACAGATAGAGCGCTATCACCAGGACTCGCAGGCCACCAGGGCTTCCGCGGCCACAAACTCCCAGGGGCGCATGGATCACTCAGACACCGATGTGACTTCACCAACATTGTTCTCCTGTCACCAGGACAGGATGCAGCATTCACAACTGAACAAAACTGGAGACCGGGGGATTGGGGGGAAGGTATCATGCTGGGGGTGGGGGAGGGATGGGCTAGGCAACCCAGGGCAACAGTGCTGCTGGGGAGAAGGGACCTCCAGCCACAGGCAGGGAATGGCAGTCTAGGAGTGGGGGGTTCCCGGGTTGCCCAGCACCCACTCACTGCTCCTGGAGAGAAGGGACCTTCAGCCACAGGCAGGGAATGGCAGTCTAGGAGTGGGGGGTTCCCAGGATGCCCAACACCCACTCACTGCTCCTGGAGCCCTCAGGCCAGGCCACAGCCCTGGGTGAGGAGTGAGGGCAATCAAAGGCAACCCAGCCCCACCAGCCCCGTGAGATCCTTGCCGTAGCCAGGTGCCCTCCTTCAGTCTGGAGGGATCCTAAGTACTTCTGTAACCCAACCTGCCACTGAGCTACCCAGTGAGGGGTGAGGAGGTAAGGAAGGACTGGTTACCTCAGCACATGAGGCCTCAGCATAAGCTGGGTGGCCCAAGGGAGGGGGCACATGAGGGCTCCCATGTCCATTCTGTGGCACTGGGGTGGGGAAATAGGCCTGGGATGCCAGGGATCTGCTCCCTTATTCTGCCTTGTTGCACACCCCACCCCCACCCCCACCTGAGGAGGGCCTGGAGTCGAAGTTCATGAGCTTCTGGGGCAGGGGTAGATCTCAAAAGTCATGGCCCAAACTAGCTCCTGTTCCCCCGAGGTCACAGAGGGCCAGCTGTGGGGGCTGCTGTCCAAGCCCCCTGGAAGCAGATACAAATGAGGGGAGGGACTGGTGCGGAGAATAAATTAGGGTTGGTTGGGGGCTATGAGCCTGCATCTCTGGGTCAGGTCAGGAAAAGTCAGGAACAGTCCTGGTCTGGGTCATTCTGGGACTGGAGGTGTGCCCAGGCCTGTTGGAGATCCAGATTATTCCAGGGTGGAGTCCAGGCCAGTTGGGGTCCAGGGATGGGAAGGGCCAGCCTGGAAACTGGCAGTATATCCACGGCAATGTGGGGCTGGGTTGGGGTCACTGGTCCTGCATTTGCTGCTTCATCTTCTGCAGCATCTCCTGCATGCGCCTTAACTGGAGGTGAGGCGGGAACAGTGGAAAGTGGGGTAAGAAACATGAAAGGAAGGGCCTGATCCCCACCCCACCCCAGCCCCTGCTCCTCCCCTGTGGTCCCTCTAACCTCCTCATCCTTCATCCTGATGAGCTTTTCTGTCTCAGCGTCAGGGGTAGGCAACGGTAGGATGGGGATGGGGCTCTCCATACGGCTGTCCTGGGTCAGTTTGCTGTGGGGTGGACAAGAAGGGCAGTTTGACCCCCAATGCTACCGAGGTTCTGCCCTCCTGAGCTCCCACACCACTGGGTTGGCTCTGGGAAGACAAGGTGCAGGGTGGGGGGCCTGCTTGGGAGTCGGGACAAAGTTCAGATCTGGGTAGGCAGCAAGGATCAGCCCTCTGTTAGGGAGACGGGGCTGGGAACATGAAGCGCATGATCCAGGTTCGGGTCAGGGCTGCGCACCTGGTCATCTGCTGGATGCAGTGTGCGCGATAGTTCTCGTAGTGCACGTCGCACGTCACGTCCTTGAGATCGTGCATGTGTGTGCGGATAAGCATGTTGCGAAGCTTCACAAAGTCGCAGTGTGCCTGGTTCTCCACTGTGGGGCAGGATCGGGTGGTGGGTAGGTACAGGCCCTGAGGAGCTGCCCCACCCGCTCTGCCACGCCGCATGCCTGAACTCACCCTCCACGATCCCCCAGGGGTACAGTCGCCCCCGGACTCGCTGCCCCTTGGCTTCCACCACTGTGTTGCTGCCGATAACTGCGAAGGGCGCACTCTCCTGGGGAGGGCAGGTACAAGGGCTCCCGCCCAGTTAGTATGAGTGTGGGGTCAGTGGCTGAAGAGGGTCATGGGCACTCAGCACCTGGTTGCCCCTCCAGCATCACTATCGACAGCGTCTCCCCAAAGAGATCCTGGAGTTGTTCAATCCTTGTGGCTTCTCTGAAGCCAGAGCTAGCACGGCTCATACCCCGGGGGCCTTTACCAGGCCATGCCCAGCCAGGCATAGCCTCCCCTTCTAATACCATCCCCCATCAGGAACTGCTCCATCAAGCTACCTTCACCATCCCTCCCTCCCCAGAGCTGAGCCCATGCCTCCTATTAGTGATGCTGACTTTGGCCTGGGCCAAGGGCTCTACCCTGCTTTTGGCCCAGTGGCTGACTGTCCCGTAGCCTTGGACTTGGTTATTGCCACTCTAGATCCCGGGGCACCCAAAGCCACAACCACCATCTGAAGCTCAGAACTCCAGGAGCCAGGGCACACACAGGCTTGTGGCCACTGGGCCAGACCCTTCTGCTCATGACCCATTGGAAGAAGACCGAGGAGCAGGGTCAGGGGGGAAGCCTGGCCAGAACTGTGCCTCTGGGTCCTGGCAAGTGTTCCATGACACACCAACCACATGGGGCCCAAACTGCACACGCCAGCGGAGACATGGGTGACTGTAACCCCCGACCCCAGGTGAATGGACTCTAATGCCCAGACAAAAGACTGGGGCTGGACCTGGATGCTTGGTGCCATGTAACTGACCTCCAGTTCCCTCTGCCATCCCAGTCCACTCACTTTCAGTTCCCGATCCTGCTGCTTGAAGTCCTCATCCTCATCAGAGTCACATTCAGGGAACTGGTACACATGGATCCCGAACTTGTCAATCTCCTCCCGGATCTGTGGCAGGGAAAAGGGCTGTCAGGTTTGAGGCTGGTGAGGGACCTGGGGCCAGGTGCACTGGCACCCAGGATCAGCACACTTAGTGTTCTGGGTCCCAGAGACCTAGCCCGGGCCCCGCTGCCACACACAGCAGGCTCACCCGCTCCTTCAGCTTCCGGATCTCGCTGGGGACGAGACAATCAGCTTTGGCGATGAGGGGCACAATGTTCACCTTCTCATGCAGAGCCTTCATGAAACCCACGTCCACTGGCCGAAGCCTGCAGAGAGCATCCAGGGGTGGAGAGGGGCATGGTGGGGTGGGGTGGGGCACAGAAGGAGGATGGGATGGGCTCAGAGAGGGCATAGTTGTGAGGGTATAGGTAGAAGATAGACAGTGACAGGTACAGCAAATGGGGAACCACGGAGAAGGGTCCCCCCCACCCCCTCCCGGCCTGTTCTGAGGACATTCACACACCCATGTCCGAAGGGGGAGATAAAGTAGAGGCAGCAGTGCACACGGTTGTCTTGGATGTTCTTGCGGTTGAGGCCACTCTCGTCACGGAAATATTGTTCAAACTGCTGGTCCACATAGTCAGTGATGGGCTTCCAGCTGCAGGTAGGCAGGAGGGTCCGTGAGGCCAGAGGGGAGGCTGGATTGGCCTAGGCACAGACTGCTCCCCAGACAGGCTTTCCTTACCACTCGGAGTTGTTGACAGCATCCCCGAAGCCCGGTGTGTCTACAATGGTGAGCTTCAGCTTGACCCCCTTCTCTTCAATGTCCACCGTGTGCTTCAGGATCTCTACGGTCTGGCTGATGCGCTCTGTGGGTGTCAGGACATTGGTTGGGGGGGGGGGTCTCTCCAACTCTAAGGCCCCCACCGGGCAGCCAGGACCCTTGTTCTCATCCATTCTAGCATTTAGCCCTGGCCACACAGCCTTACTGTGGTTTGGGCCACTCCTCCTGGGCCCTGAACAGGAGACCCATGCTGTAGGGAGAAAGGAGTGGCGTCTGGACTTGGCAAGGACTCCTTTGAAGGGTCACACAGCAGAGGATGGAGAACCAGTGCCAGGGCTGCATAGGGCTCACTCACCCTCTGCACTGAGCAGCTTCCGGTCCTTGTACAAGTCGGTCAGGAAGAGGCTGTGGACCAGCGTTGACTTCCCCAGGCCTGACTCACCTGTCCGCAGGTACAGTGAAAGAGTCGGGTTAAGTCTGGGACCCCCTGTACAAAGCCTGTCTGGCTAATGGCCCAAGCTACCCCACCTGGGAGTCCAGCCCACTTACCCGCCACCATAAGCGTGAAATCAAAACCCTTCTTCACAGACTTCCGGTGCACCTGATTGGGCAGTGTGGCGAAGCCCACGTACTGCTTGTCGATATCCTGGGGGCAGGCGCAGCGCAAGTCAGAGGCATGCTTGGGTTCCTGGGGCAGTCTGATGCCCTGTCACCTATGAGGCTCAGTGATGGAAGCAGCAGAGGGCAGAGTCCCCTGGGTGGGGAGTTTCAATAGCAGAAATGGGGTGAGGGCCTGTGAGCAAAGGCCTGGAGCTGGGAAGGGAGATAAGGGGGTGGCAGGCATCCTTGTCCCAGCCTCAGCTAGGGGCTTTGCAGGGACCTGAGAATGTGTCTGGGTGTGTAGAGTTTAGTATGTCTGGCTGTATCGCCGGCTGGGTCCTCGCTTGGATGGTGGGCAGAGGGCACCAGGACCTAGACCCCTCAGACACAACCAAGGCCCTCCATAGGCGACAGAAGCCCCCTGGCCTCAATACTCACCCCTCCTGAGTGTACCAGGGGGTGGGAGGCCCCATCTGGCCACCATCCAGCCGCGGGGGTGGCTGGCTGCTGCTACCAAGGCGGAGCAAGGGCTATTTATAGACAGCGGCACCGAGCCTCCCCCGCCCTCGGGGTCCCAGCACCCACCCAGGCGGACCCTGGCCCTGCTAGTCCCTGTCGAGTCCCAGAGCCCTCGCGACCGGGATCCAGCAGGCACACACACGCTGACCCACATTCCACTCCCCTCTCCACACACACCTTGAGCCGCCTCTGGGCCTGGGTCCGCGGTGACAGCAGCTGCTCCACCAGGCGGTCCTGGGGCGCTGCCAGCGAGTCCATCGCTGCGTTCGGACCCCAGACCGGGTCAGACCCACAGGGGCCAGGCTTTCAGGAGGGACTTACAGGCGGTATTGCCTTGAAGCCCTGCTCTCGCCCCAGTTTTATAGACGCGGGAACTGAGGCCCAGAAAAGGGATGTTGCCCACCCGCGGTGCTGCCGACCCCAAAGGCCGCGCGTGCCATGCTCTGCCTCTGCCGACCCGCCCCGAGCACCCCGCGCGGTCGCAGCCCCAGGCAGGCCAGGCTCCCGCACCGAACCAGAGGCGGGGCCTCGCAGGCGCCGGCGGGCGGGGGGTGGGGGACAAGACCGCCCCACCCGCACGGTCGCCGGGAAACAGTCGCCTGGAAATTGGGCCGCGGGCGGAGCCACCGGAAAGCTGCTTCGGAGGGCAGGGCCCAGCATAGGCGCTCATAGACGCGGAGGCGGAGCCCCGCTGCCGGACCTGTGACCTCGGTCCGGGAGTCTCGACCACCCGGGTGGGAGGGTGGGGAAACCAGGCCCACCCAAGGGCTCTAGGGGGCGGGGGTTGTGGCCGCCCCGCGTCCCGCCCCCTCCAGGTGCGGCGCGGCTTTCGACCGCCAGAGGGCGCCGGAAGAACGCTCCCGGGACCTACGCACACCCACGCGGGAACCGGCCCCTTTCACTCCTCTCCGCGTAGAATTGGCCCGGAAACCGCCCCGTTGGTGTCGCGGAGCCCCAACTACCCACGGCCACACCCCTCCTTGTACTTGCCCCTCCCCCCTCGTGTGTATTGTGTGTGTGTTGGGGGCAGGAGTGTTCTTGCCTGGTGTGGCCCCTTCCAGACACGTGGGAACTGGGCGGGGGGAGAGCCCACCTCCCCAGCCTGGACCCACCGCCCCTTCCCCCAGGTTTGCAAAGGCTCAAGGCAGGCGGGGGCACAGTTAGAGCATCAGAGGCCTACCCACCCTACCTCCGGGGAACTTGGAAGCTGCAGCCAGCCAGCACTGGCCACAGCTGCCCCCAGACCACTCCTGCTAGCAAAAGTAGGGGGAGGGTATGTGGCGTAAACTTATCCCCCTCCCCATCACGCGGCTCCCTCTCAGCTTCCTTGCCTGCTCTGACCCACAGCATGGGCCCATGGGGACTGGAGAGCTCCAGCCAGTATAGTTCTCCCTCTCTGTGACACCCCCCCCCCTGCCCTGGGGCCACAGGCCTGTCCTGGGCCACCAAACGCTTCCTCACCCCTCTCTCCAGGACCCTACCAGAATCTGAACCAGGGGGTACCAGCCAGGCAGGAGGGAGGCTTGGAAAGAAGCTGCAACAAGAACAGACATACTTCTTGGATTGTGTATAGTGGGGCTAGGCGGTCCCCCAGCTCTTCCCCGCCCTGGGTCTCCCTTCTTGGCTCCCCTGATTGAGGGCCCTCTGCCCATCTGTCCAAGCTCATGATGTTGCTGTGGGGCCTGGAGGCCCCTGGCACCTGGGGAGGAGGGGTGGGCCCACAGCTGGGAACAGGAGAACCTTTCATCCAGAGGAGAGCAGGGGGAAGCCACAGGGCACCTCCCTCAGCTCTCCCAGCTGGGCCCCTCAGTCCTTGCCCTGAGAAAGTCTCCACACTGGCCCCAGCCCTCTGCCATGTGGACCTGTAGGACGTGCCTGGGCCACGTCCCACCCAGCCTTCACCTGTAGGTCCGCTATAGATACTGACCCTCAGCCTAATCCCCCCCCCAGGCTGGCATCTCAGGCTTGGGGCATCTCTAAGACAGACGCACCTGGGTCTAGACCTCAGCACTTCATAGCTGGGTGTCTATGGGGACTGGAGCTTGTCACTCCCAGACTGCCTCAATTTCCCCACTGATAAAGCAACAGCCTCTGGGGAGGTCCAGGTCAGGAGCACAAGAGTCAGGAGGGTCCAGGTCATGAGGGCAAGAGTCTCACTCTCAGCTCCTGCCCTTGCACCCAAACTCACCCCGACAGGGCCTGTGGATTCCCTGGGGGAGCTCCAGGGGAGGGGCCCTGCCCCCCCCTCTCTGGCCTATGAAATACAACAAATATTCCTCTGGGTTTCCTGAGCTGTAGACACAGCTGCGCCCACCTCCTCCCAGTGCCTGAGACTCTCGAGGCATTTCCATTCTTAGAATCACTGGAGTCGGCTCTGGAAGCAGCCACCAGAGCCACCAGAGCCCCCATCACTGCCTGAGACAAGGTGGGGATCAGAGGATGGGGACATGGAGGGCTCCCCCCACCCTCTTTCACAGTGTGGATAGACCAAAGCTCACTAATGTCAAACGATGCTAACAGTGAAACTATCACTTTCTTCCAGCTCCCCCAAGATCCTCAGGGAGCGTATTCCAAAGACCTGGCTCCCTGCTTTGTTCCTGGGGCTCCCCCTCCCACCTGCATGGTGCGCTCTCCCTCTGGTCTGAGGGTCAGGAGAAGGGTGAGGCTGGCTCCTAACTGACCTCGAAGGACGAAGGACAGGCAGACACAGGCCTGAAGGTGCTCACACCTTGGCAGGAGGGAGGCCCTGTTGGCACTGGGCAGTAACTCCAAGTGCCTGAAGCCCAGGAGAAGCTGTGGGGCTGGTCTCCCAGGGCCTCTCTCTCTCCTCAAACAATAGCCTGGCAGCATGTGTCCCTGCATCTCAGGCATTGTCTGACCTGCCTTGATAGGAAGACAGCTTCTGGCCCAGGCTCCCTGGAGAGGCCCTGCCAGCAGGTTGAGGCTGAGGGGCCCCTCCCCAAGAGCCTCACCTGTCCTAGGGTGGGGCACGTCCCTGCCAGGAGACTGGCACCTGGCAGCCAGTGACTCCCAGCCACCACCCCACCTGCTGGTCCACACCCTGGGCCAGGACTTCGGGGTTCTACTCAGTATTTACCCACTGTGTGAATTCCTATCCCTGACGAGGGGTGCCAAGGCCACCTTGGTGCCAGAGTTGGGCAAGGAAATCTCCCAAAATGAATGAGCTCAAGCCAGAGAGGTCCCCAGGAGGGCTGCCCTGGAGCCCCCTGCCCATCTGGTTACCCACCCCCACCCCACTCTCAGTCTTCCAGCTCTGTTTAACCCCAGCCTCAGCTGGGTTTCATAGTGGGTGCCCAGATCAGACTCCTGTCAGGCTCTGCACTCCCTGGGTGAGGGCCAGGCCAGCCCCTTTGGGAAGCCATAAGCCTATTTGTACCCACTAGGTTGGAAGACCCGTACTAGGCACAGGGATGACTCAGACCAGGCCTTGGAGGCTCCCAGTCTGGGGAAGAGGCCTGGCTACAGATCAGCCCACTCAAATTGGTGTGTGGGGCAAAGAGACATAAGATGCTCAGGGGTGGGGTGGGGCTGCTTAGGGCCTGGGTGCTGGCTGGTGGATACAGACCCCTCCCCTAGCCTGTGGCCTGCCGTGACAGTAGCCTCACTCAGGAACCCCAGCACAAGGCCTAAGGCCAGTTCAGGGAGGATATGCTGGCTGGACCACTGGGAGACACCCAGCCCATCCCCCCACCCTGGGAGGGGCACCCCTACTGTAAGGGTCAGGGGCCAAGCCCCCAGGGGCCCAGTGCCCACTCTTCCCCTCTGTAGCCCTGGGCCGGCGGCACTGCCCCAGTTGACAATCGGTTATCACGACAGGGCGGGATGACTGCCGGCGGGGGCGGGGTCGCGCCTGGGCGCCAGCGGCGTTGGTGGCACAATGGGTGACAGCTGGCTGGGGGAGCGCGGCGCGCACGTACCTGCTTGTCCTCTGCGGGGTTGGGGTCGGGTCGGGGTCCGGGTCCGGGCCGGCGGGCGGGGGAAAGACGAAAAGACACAGTGAGAGGCCGGCGGGCGGAGGGGACAAAGGCGCGCGCGGGCGCGCGGGCAGGCGCCGGGCTCACCTGGGGTCGCCAGCTTGCTCTTGTACCGCAGGCCTGTGCTCATGGTGGCCG
>NC_043713.1:62069735-62071364 GCF_006229205.1 Suricata suricatta | reverse complement strand
GCGGCTGCCTTTCCCGACTCCCGCCACACCTCGCGTCTCCCGTGCCCAGGCCTGGACTCTGCCTGCCTCGCTCTCGAGGGACCCCAGTAGGTGCCTCCGCCTCTGACCTTCCCAACGTGTGGCTCTTCCCCAAGGCCTTGCCCCCCAGGGTCTGGCGGCTTCTTGGCAGCCCCTCCTCACCTCATCGTGGACGGTGGAGGTGCTGGCCTGTGGAGTCCTGCTCCTGGCCACAGCAGGAGAAGTGACGGTCACCCCACAGAAGGCCGGATGCCCGGCGCAGTGCCGGCGCCCCATCTTCCCTCCTGTGGCCTGTTCAGGGCTGTGCACACCTGGAGACACACACACCTGGGCAAGCTGCAAAGGCCAAGGCCCTGGGCGGTTGTCCCTCCTCTCTTTTCCTGGCTTATTTTCTGGGATTATTTCTAAAGAGTGAATGAGCTGACATCTGGGACAGGACTGACCCGAACCCAAGCCTGCCTGCTCCCCTACTGTGCACCCTCTGCTCTGCAGATGACAGCCAGAACTGCTACCACTCTGAGAAGGGGGGCAGGGAGATCTCAGTCTCCTGTGCTAGAGGACAACCAGCGGCACTGAAGGCAGGGCCAGGGCCTGCACTCCATTTACAGATGGGGAAACTGAGGCCCCAGACCTTCAGTGAGTTGGCAGTATTCACAACCATGAGTGCCTCCTGTCTTTTGTCACTTCCCTGGAGTGCTCCCACATGTCACATCTGGAGTCTTCAGTCCCACAGAAAGGGACAGGCAGACCTGTGGTCACCAGCTCCCCAGGCGACCGCCCCCTTAGAAGGAAATGGCCTGCTGTACCTTCCACACACAGGAAGCACACCTTTCTCCCCAGCCCCTTGCGTGCCCCTTGGTCCCTCCGCTGGCCCGTGGGCTGCTCCATCTCTGAATCGCCAGCACCTAGGATAGTTGTTTGCTCTGAAAATGAAAACGCCATGTAAGTAGCATCATTGCTCTGCAAAATTCTGTGGCAGATGCCCATTTCCCCTTGCACTGGGACTTCCACGTGGTCCAGAGCTGTGACCAGTGTGGGGACACTCCACCGCTCAGACCCCTCATCCAAAGCCTCAGGGCCAGATGTGCTTGGAATTCAGAATTTGTCATTTATCTCATACATTACATGACAATCTTGTTGGATCCGGCTGCACTGCTCCTCATAATCGAACACGTTCAGATGTTTGTAGTGAAGGGGCGCCTGGGTGGCTCAGTAGGTTAAGTGTCTGACTTCAGCCGGGTCATGATCTCTCAGTCTGCGAGTTCAAGCCCCACGTTGGGCTCTGTGCTGACAGCTCAGAGCCTGGAACCTGCTTTGGATTCTGTGTCTCCCTCTCTCTCCCCACCCCACTCGTATTTTGTCTCTCCTTCTCTCAAAAATAAACAAACATTTAAAAAAATTGTAAAGATGTTTGTAGTGAAATGAGAGGTGCCCAGGTGGCTCAGTCAGTTAAGTGTCCAAGTCTTGATTTTGGCTCAGGTCATGATCTCATGGGTTCATCAGTTTGAGCCCTCCACTGGGCTCTGTGCTGACAGCGTGGAGTCTGCTTGGGATTCTCTCTCTCCCTCTGTCTCTCTCTGCACGTCTCTCACTCACTATCTCTCGCTCTTA
>NC_043713.1:62068248-62069635 GCF_006229205.1 Suricata suricatta | reverse complement strand
ACAATGGAGTACTACATGGCAATGAGGAAGAATGAAATATGGCCATTTGTAGCAAAGTGGACGGACCTTGAGGGTGTCATGCTAAGTGAAATAAGTCAGGTGGAGAAGGACAGATACCATATGTTTGCACTTATAGGTCTAACAGGAGAGACCTGGCAGGGAACCATGGGGAGAGGAAGGGGGAAAGAGCAGGGGAGAGTGAGGGACACAGATCAAGGGAGACTACTGAATACTGAAAACGAACCATGGACTGAAGGGGGAGGGGAAGGGAGGGAGGGAGTGATGGTCATGGTGGGGGGCACTTGTGGGGAGAAGCACTGGGTGTTATATGGAAACCAATTTGACAAACTATTTAAAAAAAAAAGTGTTTGTAGTGAAATGCAACTATTCACCTGCACTGGAATAAATAAAGGCCATATCACATGGTTACACATCAGCCCAGGGCTGCCTTTGTTACAGACTTTTGAACACCTTTCAGTTTCAGAGCTTTGGGGGAATTTAGAATTGGGAATAAAGGAATGGAGCAGGGAGAGAACACTCGAAATGTTAGGCAGGACTTCTGAGCCTTCCTCAGCTCCGACAGACTTGGTGGAAACCCCATCTGAGGGGGCCTGGAGCTTTGAAAATGCTTCAGCTGGTCAGTGAAAACTGGCACTTGGACTTTTAGCATGAACCGGCTCATCCCAGCCTGTGCTTGTGGGGACAAAGGAGGAGACAGAGAACCTGTCCTCAATGAGGCAGATATGTCTTTGCAAAGGGCCCCCTCAGGGCTCAGTGGGGAGGGGAGCTCAGGGCAGCCCAGGGTCAGGCTTTGAGGGGAGTGGGCTTCAAGGGCATAGCTCTGGCAGGGGGTGGGAGGTGCACCTGTATGAGAATTACAAGCTTTAAAACAATTCCAGAGATGGGAGACAAAAAGAATAAGGTATATCACATAAACATGTTTTTTTTTAATGTTTATTTATTTTTTGAGAGACAGCACAAGTGGAGGGGAGCAGACAGAGAGGGAGGCACAGAATTCGAAGCAGGCTCCAGACTCCAGGCTGTCAGCATGGAGCCCAATGCGGGGCTTGAAGCCATGAACCATGAGATCATGACCTAAGCCGAAGTCAGACACTTCACTGACTTGAGGCACCCAGGTGTCCCTAACATGTCTTTTCTTATTGAGGTAAGTACACTCCAAAAGATTACGTACAGAAATGCTGTTGGATTAGGGACCAGTGTTTTGGGTCTGGAGTGGAGCTATGGGTCGGTGTGGAGCTGACGGAGAGAAGACCAGAGCCACTCCCTGGAAGAAGGTGACAAGGACAGGCCTGAGTCAATGCCTTCTGTGAAATGCCTAAGGGTGACCCAAGGCTGCTGGCCCGGAAGAGAGAATGCGGGGGGGGGG
>NC_043713.1:62058767-62068148 GCF_006229205.1 Suricata suricatta | reverse complement strand
TAACCCCTGTTCTGAACCCTCTGGAAGCTGGTGGCTTGAGGGGCAGTGTGGAAAGAATGAGACAGACCAGACATTCTCTTTGGGTCTTCAGGCATCCCAGAAAACGGGGGGTCTGGTATGCCCCTTCCTGCTCTGACCAACCCTTGAGAAGCCGTGGTGGAAGGTGTGACCCTCTCCCCTTCTCTGGCAGCTTGTGAGACCTCCCTGGGGGGAATGTTGGCAGGGTATCCTAAGTAAGGCTCAAGGTTGTGATTCACAGAGTGCACCCCAGCGGGTCCTAAGGTGAGGCTTGGGTCTTCCAAGTCACTCCCAAAGAATTTGTCACTGGGTGTGGGACCAGTGTGCAAAGCAGGCCAAGATCAAGCTAAGTAAGAACTGAGAAAAGGACCCACTGCCCTGGCCAGCGGATGGTGCTCTGCTCAGGGCTCCTTCTATGGTAAGCACTCCACCTCCATGCTCCCCCATCCCCCGCCTGCTCTGCCAGCTTCCACATCCAGCCCTGCCCACTCCCTTCCCTCCTGCCACACTGTTCTGGACACTTATGTGCAGTGTCCACCAGCTTCTGGCTTGGGGGACTGTACCCCAATGTCCCACGTCCCCTTCCTGAGGTGCCCGCTTCCTTAGTATGCAATGCTGGGGCATGGACAGGGCCTTGGGCAGGGTCAAGTGGTTCCTCCTCTCCTGTCAGCAATCTCATCTTCCCTGATCTCGGAGGTTAGTTCCCTGGTCTGCTGGAAGGTGAGTTCATTCTCCCCACTCCCACTCTGTCACCCTCCACCTACCTACATGGCACTCCCCAGGGGCAGCTCTAATGCCTGCTGGGGATGGGAGTCATGGCTGCACACAGATCAGAAGCAGAGGTTCACGGAGTGGTGACACCAAACAGCTGAACCCAGGACCTCCTGGTCCAGGCCTCACTCCAGCAAAGAGGTGTGAACTGTCCCCAGCCAGGCCAGGGGCCTGCCCTGGTCAGGCAGCTTTGTCTGACCCTGAACTCCAACAACTTGGTGACCTGGCACCTTCCTGACTCCAACTTCTCTGAGTAACTCTGAGTCCGGTTACTCTGGCTCTGCCATACCCATGAGAAGACCAAAAACCACCCCTGGTCCCTGGGGCTCCCAGTCAGGAGGGCTGCCCTGCTTTTGTGAGTGCATCCTACAGCTCGGTACCTCCATATGTCTGCTGCTTGGATGGCTCTTCCCTGCCCTGCTGACAGGGGGTGGGAGGGCCCAGTCCTCAGAGTCTCATGCATTGTCCCCAGACCTCCCTGCCTGCCTGAGTGGGGTTTGTGGGTTGGGGAGCTCTGGGGGTGGCAGTCTCACAGGGAAATGTGTATGCAGCAAGGAGTTGTTGGAGAAGGCTTTTCTTGATCTCCTTGTTAGAAAAATGTAAGGGGGTCACGACACACGCCCGTCTTCCTCACCAATCAGAGCACAGAGTCCATAGCAGCTGCCCCTGCCAGGAGGGCACTGCCCAGCCCCATTAAAGCAGCCTGTGTGTTGCAGGGGACAGAGCAGGGTTCCAAGTGGGGCAGAGCCACGGTCCACACCGAGTCCCCCATTCACTGGGCAGCTGGAGGAGGGCTACAAAGGGCGCCTGTGCTCTGAGGCAGTGAGCCAGCATGGGGACCTGGGGACTCAGAGCAGCGGGCGATGGGCTCTCTCCCCAGCAAGGGTTGGAGGGGGGTGGTATGGGTCTCCAGCCACATCTGATGACATACAGTCTTCTAAAGTGAAGAGAATGCAGAGAGCAGCTCAGGACAGGAGCAGGAGTGACAGGAATCCAGAGTGCAGTTTGGCTTAGTATAGAAAGGCTGCCTGAATATGTGGCCCCCAGAGGCACTCCAAAGGTATGCATTTGGGGGTCATCAGGAGGCCGGACAAGACCTCCTCCGAGGTGTCTTAGCACTTCCGAGGCTCCTTGCTGCAGCTCTGCGATCTCCTGAGAAGCCTAAGGTATAGATATGAAATGTGCCAACGTGGAGACTGTCCCAGAGGCGTTCATGCATTGTAAGATCCCATGGGGACATGTGCTTGTGAAAGGCAGAGTGTGGGGCTGGGGCACTGGCAAGCTGGAGCAGCCAGGTAAAGTAGGGAAGCTCCCAGCCCTTTCCCTGTGACCTGCCTCTCCTGCCAGAGAAGGCCGAGGCTTCCAAAGGCTGGCTCTAGCTCCCCTCTGTACTCCAACTCCTCAGTCTGCCACATGAGCATCAGGCCAAGATAGATCAGGAAATTCCCCCAGAATAAACAGGATGCAGGGAGGACTCCAGACCCTGCCACCCAGCCATGCAAGCCTTGTCCCTCAGTGGCCTTGGCACTTGCCTGAACTGTGTCACCCCACCCCGTGTAAACCGGCCACAAGGCCTTGGCACCACCCAGGGAGGATGTGGCAGGTCAGTGGTGCAAGTACACTGCCTATCACAGCCAGGTAAGAAGGCAGACACCAGGGCCCTCAGAGCGGGCCTCCGTCACCTGGTTTCCAAGGTCTCTGATGACTGGCCGCACTGGACAAAGGCAAGGACCCAGGGTCTCATCCCCAACCCTGTTCTTGCTGCAGGCTGTGGAGGATCCTCTGCTTACCCTGGGCATACCACTGGGGAGGGAGCCGAGAGGGCATGCATTCAAGGAGCTGGCATCTCTGATGCCTGAGTGCAGCATCTGTTTACTCCTCCAGGCTGCGGACAGGGCTCTTCCTTCACTGGGGCAAAGAGGCCAGCTGGTATTCCTGGCACACCATGGCAGGGCAGAGCCATGCACTGTCCTCAGGAGGGGATCCCAGCTGGTGGGAGACAGGCCAGCCACCATATACCATACATACGCCCTCCAAACTCCTTTCACTCGATGAGGCCAAATGTCTAAGGTCTGCAGCCATCTAGAGCAAGCCTTAATAATGCATGCATGAGGCAAGGCCTGCGTTCTCCAGAAGGATGCTCTATGCTGAAGTTGGTGCTTGGCCCCTCCCTATTCCAAACTCTCCTTTAACGTGAAGCCCATGAGGAACCTGATGGGAACCGCCATCCAGGGTCTTCTCTAGGTTGGAAAGCAGCAGGGGTGGAGCCGCTGAGCCTGGGCCGCTTTTGCAGGAAAGGAGGCCCCTTCAACATCACCAGCGGCTCTGGATGGCATGTGGGAAGCATGGGGTTTGGCTGCCAAGCGAAAGTGCTTCTGGCCAGGGGTTCAGACAAAAGAAGCATCATCAGGGTGCATTTGGGTGCTGGGTCCGGGAAGTAGGACCTCTAGGGAAAAAGACTCACTCAGACTCACTCCTCTCCCTCAAGCTCTTGCCAAAGGTTCGTTTTTGCAGCCATGACAGCTCACAGCCACCATAGGTGCCGGCGTGTCCTAGAGGGAGTCCTGTTGCGTGTTCCCACCTAGTGAGAAGCTGCATGTGGCCTCCTTGGTAGGACACACTGCTGATGTGCTGAACTGGTCCTCCCTTTGGGCCTTCCTAGGCAGCTGGGGGATGCAGGTGGGGGGGCCTCTTGCCTTCACAGCAGCCACCAGCCCTGCCTGGCTGTATCGCACTGCAACACAGGTAGGACAAAGTAGTGGTTGCCAGGCTTCTTCCCCAGGGTTTCTCACTGGGAGTGAGGGGTCATCATGCCATAGGACCCCATAAAGTGCTGCCCACAGGCCAGAAAGGAGGGCATGGGCCATCAGCATTGAGTGCGGAGGCCCAAGGAGCCACCTGGAACAGGGCAGAGGGGTCCTGGGCAGGCACCAGCCACATCACGGCCCAAGAAAGCAAAGATATCTGTAGATCTGGGGGTGACAATGGGACTGTGAGGGTGTTGCTGGGCTGGTGTCCCCACCTGCATGCTGCTGGAAGGAGGACCTGCATGCTGGGTATGGGCCTTGCTGCCAAGACAACATCACAAGCTCTGCCAGACCCCCTGCCCAGGGTCTGGGCCCATGGCTCCTATAACAGACACTGGTCTTCAGCAGAGGTCCAACCAGAGCACCTCTGAGGCCTCATATGCCCTGTCCCGGGGCCGCAGGACCAGCCACCCTGGGGTCTGGAGCAGGCCTGTCTCAGGTTCCCCATCCATACCCAGTGGGACTGTTTTGGCTGTATCAGGTAGTCAAGATAATTTTTGAGGATCAAAAACCAGAGACCGGCAACAACAAAAAGACAACCTAGTTCCAAAATGGGCAAAGAGCCTGACTGATGTTTCTCCCAAGAGGAGCCAGCCCGAGATGGGGGCTGGAGATTCCAGAGACCCACCTCGTGCTAGGGTTGCAACTGTGGCCTGCCCACACAGCCTCTTGTGGGCCTCTCTGCATCCAGCCTGGGGCTCAGACCATTTTTAAGTTTATTTATTTATTTTGAGAGAGAGAGAAAGTGAGCAGAGGAGGCAGAGAGAGAGAGAGAGAAAGAGAGAGAGAGAGAGAGAGAGAGAGAGAGAATTGCAAGCAGGCTCGGTGCAATCAACCCAAAGCCCAATGCAGGGCTCAAACCCAAGAACTGCAAGGTCATGACCTGAACAGAAACCAAGAATAAGGTGCTCAACCAACTGAGCCACCCAGATGTCCCTCGGGCTGTTTTTTATTTTTATTAAAAAAATTTTTTTATGTTTTTATTTATTTTTGAGAGAGAGACAGCATGAGCAGGGAAGGGTCAGAGAGAGGGGGGATTCACAGGATCTGAAGACAGGCTCCAGGCTCTGAGCTAGCTGTCAACAGAGAGCTCGGCGCAGGGCTCAAACCCACAAACCATGAGATCATGACCTGAGCCGAAGTCGGACGCTTAACTGACTGAGCCACCCAGGCGCCACTCAGGCCGTTTTTAAAGAGCTTTCTGGGGACCACAACCTAACCAGCCTAGCTTCTATTAATACGGCTCAGTGTCAGGCTACCCCTCTCCTGCCATGCTGAGCCCAGGCACCGCTCCCCACCTCCCTCCTCTCCCCTCACTCAGCAGTTTAAAAACTGAGTCTTTCCATGCCTCCTCCCTTGAGACTCATCTTGGCACCCCCAATCTTAGCTGGGAGCCCCCTTCCTTGCTCCCTCCTGGCATCCCAGTACCCCCAGAAGCTGGCACACAGCAAGTGCTCTCAGTGAGGGCTAAGTGGGAGAATCTGGGCAAAGGGGCATTCACAGACGGAGAGGCCTGGGCTCCCAACCTTGTCAGACAGCAGGACATGACAAGGGACTCCATTTGGGAGAGGGATGCAGACAGGGCCTCTTGGAACCCCAGGGAGGAGACAGCTGTGACAAGGAGTGGGGGTATGCCAAGAATGGAGAGGGGCTGACAGTGGTGGTCTTGGTGTCTTAGTGGTGGCCAGGACGGCGTTCCAGACCTTTCTATATACTGCATGTAGCTCCAGGCGATTCCAGAGCAGAGATGGGTAAACAGGAAGTGAAGCTGCATTACCTGGGAAGAGGGGACTGGCAGTAGCCAGAGCTATGGGGGACAAGTATGTGCAAGGCCCCCTGCAACCTCCTTCTTGACCCAGCAAACTCCAGTCCCGGTGCCCACCTTCCTCCACAGCTGGCCGGCCACTGTTGAGAGGCGAATGGCTCTGGGTACAAACCATCTGTCTGATCCAGAGATGGGATTTTTCCCAGCCCCACAAAGTCACTGGAGAAGCTCCCTGGGGGCAGACAGTAGGACGGTGGCACCAGCTCACCCACAGGACTGGCTGGCCTTGTCCGTGGCACAGAGCTGATGTTTTTTGAGACTCAGATGAAAAAGAGAGGCATGCAGATGCTGTTGATGTGTGGTGTGGGACCGACAAAGGCTGCCTGTAGGATGTCAGAGCCTTGGATGGTGAGGCCCTGCCCAATGAGGGGGCCAAGGGCGCACCATGGGCCCTTCCGTCTTGGGCTGTGCTGGCCATGGGCATGGACTCGCAGATTTGCTCTGCTCTTTCCTGCCTCCCAGGATGGCCATATGAGCAAGCCAGTAATCAGAGTTTACATGCTTTTAGTTTTTTATTTTTTACTGTTCACCGATTTATTTTGAGAGAGAAAGTGTGTATGAGCCAGGGGTAAGGGCAGAGAGAGAGGGAGAAAGAAAATCTCAAATAGGCTCCATGCTGTCAGCTTGGAGCTCAGTGGGGATGGGCAGGGAAGGGGAGCAATCTCACAAACTGAGATCATGACCTGAGCTGAAATCAAGAGTCAGACACTTAACCAGTTGAGCCTCCTGGACACCTCTGAGTTTACATGCTTTTAAAATTAAACTTGTTATTTTGAGATTGAGTTGTAAGAAATAATACAGTAGTTTCTCCTAATTGTAACATCTTGCAAAACAATATTATATATCACAATCCACCCCCTATGATCCCTGGGAATCTCTATCTCTATAATGTTGTCATTTTATGAATGTCACATTAATGGGATTATATAATATGTAACATATGGGGACTGTCTTTTTCACTCAGCATACGACTCTAGAGATGCATCCAGTTTGCTGTATGTGTGGTAGTTCTTCCTCTTTTTTTTTTTTTTAAACTGCTGAGTAGTAGTATATCTGCGTTACAGACATACCAAGTTTGCTTTTTCAGTTTCTAGCTAAACAAATATAGTTGCTATGGGCATTCGTGGGTAAGTGTGTGTGTGGATGTAGTTTTCACTTCTCTGGGAGAAGTACCCAGGACTGCAATTTCTGGGTCCTATGATAATTGCATGTTTGGGTTTTCAAGAAACTGGCAAAGTGTTTTCTAGAACGGCCAAACCATTTTACATTTCCACCAGCCATATGAATGATTCAGTGTCTCTGCATCCTCACCAGCATTTGGTACTGTCACTTTTTTCCCCTAGTCTTTTTTTTTCAAGCTTTTTAATGTTTATCTTTGAGAGAGAGAGAGAGAGAGAGAGAGAGAGAGAGAGAGAGAGAGAGAGCGAGCATGAATGGGGGAGGGGCAGAGAGAGAGAGGGAGACACAGAATCCGAAGCAGTCTCCAGGCTCTGTCAGCACGGAGCCCATTCCAGGGCTCAAACCCACAAACAGTGAGATCATGACTTGAGCCAAAGTTGGACGCTTAACCAACTGAGCCACCCAGGTGCCCCTCAAAATAAATTAAAAAAACAAGCTGGGAATGTTTATGTGGATCTATTTTGGAAATATAATGCACCCTGTTTCGCTGATCTATGTGTTTATCCCTCTGCTAGTACCATACAGTTTTAATAACTGTAGCCATAGAATACACACACATTATATACTGTATATTAATTATTAATATATTAATGTATATTAAGCAGGTAGACTATTTCTTCTCACTTCAGCAAGGTTGCAGAATACAAGGTCAATATATATAAACATCAGTTGTATTTTGACATACTAGCAATGAACACATGGAAACCAAAATTATAAATACAATGCCATTTAAATCTTTCAAAAAATGAAATACTGAGGTGTAAATCTAACAAAACACACACAGGATTTACATACTGAGACAACAAAATGCAGATGAAAGAAATTAAAGATCTAAATAAAAGAGGGGACATACCATGTTCATAGGTTAGAAGACAACATTGTAAAGATGTCAGTTCTCCTCATATTGATGTATCAATATATATAAAATAGTAAAATTTCAAAATTCCTCCAGGATTTTTTGTAGATATGGACAAGGTTATTATAAAATTTATGTGGAAAGGCAAAGGAACTGGAATAGCAAGTTTTGTTATTTTAACCCCCTTCAAATAGTTGGACATTTCACTTTTTTGTTTTGTTTTGTTTTAAATTATTTTATTGAGATAATATTGATATGCAGTGAAATGCACAGTTCTTAAACTCTCAATTCAATAAATGTTGTCAAATATATAGAACCATGTAACCAAAACCCCAACCAAGACCCCATTTTCTGAGGGGCCTGGGCAGTTCAGTTGGTTAAGCTCAGGTCATGATCGCATGGTTCTTGAGTTTGAGCCCTGCATCTGGCTTTCTGCGGTCACCACAGAGCCTGCTTCAAATTCCGTCTCCCTCTCTCTTTCTGCCTCTTGCTCTCTCTCTCTCTCAAAAATAAATAAACTCAAGAACAAAATACCCCATTTATTTACCCCATAAAGCTTCCTGTGCCCTTCCCAGTTAATTCCCACCATGGTCACACTTGTATGCAACCGCTGACCTGCTCTCCCCATAGATTAATTTTGCCTATTTTGGAACTTCAAATAAACAGAATTATATAGTACGTACTTTTGAAAACTCTGGCTTTATGTCAACATAATTATTTTGAGATTCATCTATGTCCCTAAGTGTATTAATAGTTCATTTTTTTTTTACTGCTGAGTAATATTCTCTTACATAGATATGCCACAACTTGTTCTTCCATTCACTGTTGGTAGACATTTAGGTGGTTTTCAGTTTTAGGTTATTACAAATAGAGCTGCTATGAACACATATGTTTGGACATATACTTCCTTTCCTCTTAGATACATAATTAGGATAGGATGGCTGAATCATATGGGTGTCCGTTTGTAAAAAACTGTTAGCTGCTTCCATAGTGGTGGTACTGTTTCACGCTCACCAGCAGTATATGAGCGTTTCCATTGTCCTGCACCCTTGTCAACACTTATTAGTGTCAGCCTTTTATTTTAGCTATCCTAATGGTTGCATAGGGATATCTCATTGCAGTTTTCATTTGCATTTCCCTGATGACTAATGATTCTGAATTTTTCTTCAGTGTTTATTGCCCCTTTGTATGTCTTCTTTTGTGAAGTGTTTATTCAAATCTTTTGCCCATTTTAAAATCAAATTATCCTTTTATTACTGATTCACAGGTGTTCTTTTTTTTTTAATGTTTTTTATTTATTTTTGAGAGACAGAGAGAGACAGTGCAAGCAGGGGAGGGTCAGAGAGAGAGGGAGATACAGAATCTGAAGCAGCCTCCAGGCTCTGAGCTAGCTGCCAGCACAGCGCCCAGTGCAGGGCTCGAACCCACGAACCGTGAGATCATGACCTGAGCTGAAGCCGGATGCTTAACCGACTGAGCCACCCAGGCGCCCCTTGTAAGTGTTCTTAAATATGTTCTGGGTACAAGTTTAGTGTCAGATGGGTTCACTGCAAATACTTTTCCCCAGACAACGGCTTGAGTTTCATTTTCTTAATGGTGTCTTTTGAGAAATAAATGTTTATAATTTTAGTAAATGTCAATACGTCAATTTTTTTCTATTTCATGCTTTTTTGCTTCTCTCCAAGAAATCTTTGTCTACTTATTCCAAAGTCATGCATATATTCTCCTCTGTTTCTTCTAGAAACTTTATAGGTTTTGGGCACCTGGGTGGCTCACTCAGTGAAGCAGCTGACTTCGGCTCAGGTCATGATCTCACGGTTCATGAGTTCAAGGCTTTCATCCGGCTCTGTGCTGACAGTTCAGAGCCTGGAGCCTGCTTCAGATTCTGTGTCTCCCTCTCTCTCTGCCTCTCCCCTGCTCACACT